>NW_025782786.1:0-27941 GCF_021130785.1 Homalodisca vitripennis
AAAAATTAGTACAACCAAATGACACATTGACACGTGACTTATAAACCCATGAAGCTTTTAGTACAGCAAAAAAAAGTCGTGCAGCAATGACTAGCCTTTCTGTGTACAAATTAAATTAGCTTTATTCATGAAAATGTGCATGGAAACTTAGTGAAGCCTGAAGACACATGACGTGGTGTACACGCACCGTATTTATTTACGTTATTGTTTATTTATTTATTTTTGTTATTGCTGGTTAGTTGCTGTTAGTAGCCTAGTAATGCCGAACCTCTATTAACATTAAATCAAATCATACATACAAGCAGGTAAGGAGAGGCTGACTTTAGTTATTGCGCTTTTGAAATTAAATAGGTTGCCTCCCACAGTTGCAATGAAGCCAATGTAGGTTTGCAAATTTAGATTTCCTGCTTATAGTTAAATCTTAAGTTAGTAGTTTGCTTTTAAATAATTTGTTGTAGAACTTTTGGTTTAAGGAGGAGTGGTTAATTAGAACTTGGAAAAAAATTGCTGTATATAGTTAGATTCTGTAATTGAAGTAGGTGTGTCATGACCATTGTTCTTAAATAAAATACTTAAATTCACAGATTTGTGCTCTTTTTCTTGAGAAATTAATTAAAAAAAACAAACCTATACTCAGGCTAAGACTTAAAGGCCCTATATGTTTTCATGAAGCAATATTTTACGTTTATTTAAGTGTATTTCTTATTTACTACTTTCCGTCCTTATATTTTTAACATAATCTTAAAAATTCTAGTTTTAGAATACAATTAGTAACTAGTTATATTGTAATTTTAGTTTATTAAGGAACAGTTCTTGTTTTAAACTCAACTTTTTAAGATAAATTATACATACGTATAGTACTACATTTGTAATAGTATTTTTTAAGCAACACACATTTGTAAAAAGAGTTGTACGATTGTATTACCTAAAACTTCAGATTTCCGTCTGAGTGTTTTTTTTAAAATTGAAACAAATCTTTAGAACCAGGTAAGATAGAGTTAAGAAACTTAAGAATTGTATTAATCCTTTTTGAGACCTTTTAGAAAATAAAATATTAACAAAAATCCTTTTACCTTGTTTTAAATGGAGTCTGTTTGGATATTCTACAGTCAAATTACCAAAAACCGGTATAGATATAAAAATGAAAATTATAGAAACTACTAAGTAACTTGCATACGAATTTCTAACTGTACAAATGGTTACAATGCCACACCACTTTATATGTATGCTTACACAAGCCGGGGAGCAACTCACATTTTTTATAGGTATCAGCTGTTTTAAATAGGTAATACCAATTTTAAATGATACTAACGATTTTGAGGTTGTCAGGGCAAATCCTATGGTGCATTTTTCAACTAAATCTGTCAATGCATAAGAGAGCACGCCCACTATAAAGATACGCTTGCACAAGCTAGGAACATCAAAATGCCCATTTGAGAGGTATCAGTTGGATTATTTCTCCTGACTGGAGAAAGTGTATCTTCTATGTGGCCGTGCTCGGTTATGCGTAAACGAATTTAGTTTATTCATTGTCATTTTATAGACAATATGTTGTTTAGTTTAGTTTAAAAATATCCAAAGATTAATAATCTTCCCTAAACTCCATGTCCTTTTCCTCATGTTATATACAAAATATAAGGGTAAACAAGTTTCCAGTGAGTACTTGAAGGTCAATCCTAACTATTATTCTAGGAGAAAAGAGCCAATATTCATATATAAAGAGAAGAGAGAGAGAGAGAATTGCTTTATTTACAAAAACTTACATTTCCGAAATCTCCCTGAACACAAAATATTTACGATTGGGATTCATTTGACTTGCATAATAGCCAACCAAGTTAATATCTGTCATTGTCAACACCACAAAAATAATCGTTCAACTCGTTCAGGTTGACCTTTGGTTTCAATGCCCTTATCAGTATGTTTACCAGCACCTTTGCTTTTCACAACAGACCACATCTGTTTATTACACTTGTCCGGTGAAATGAGGGATTTAAAATATTGGTTTCTTTCATCCCTTAGCTGCCTCTTTAACACTATTTCCTAAGTTTCCTATATCTCTCCCAAATATCAACATTTCTTGTTCTAATATATTGTTTATAGAGTGCATCTCTATCCTTCATCATAGCTCTAATATGACAATTTAACCAAGAACATGCAGGTTTCTTTTTACGTATTTTTCCTTTCCGGAACATACTTATCAAATAGAACTGCTAGACTATCACTAAGTACTTTGACTTTGTCATCAATAGACACCAGCTGATACAATTGATTCCAATTAATATTTGTGCACTCAGTTTTGAGCTCCTCCAATCTTATGTTCTTAAAATCTCTGACTAAACATGTACTTTTATCAACTATCTTAACATTTAAGTCTACTTCTACATAAATCATATCGTGGTAAGATACTCCAGCTGCAGGAGTCTGACCAAAACTCTTAACCTTGCTCATGTCGTTACAAATAATATGATCAAGCCATTTATCAGAGTTTGGTAAATGATAAGTGGGCTGCAATGGCAAAAATTGAAAAACTCAAATTGTTAGCTAAGCTCAAACAACTGAGATTTTTCATAATAACACCTACTACAACTAAGATCTATATTAAAATCACCTAAGACTGGAATGTTTTGATATTGAGGAACACAATTAGCTAATACATCAAACAATTCAGTTTAAATGGCTTGCTTTTGGTGGCCTGTAAACAAACATATAACAATAATTTCCAGCCATGTGAAAACTCAGCAATTAAATGTTCTGGTTTTTTTTGCAGTAGGGTGGTTCAGAAGATGCAATTATTTTATAGGTAAATACTTGATTTATGTACAAAGCTACTCCCCCTCCCTCCTTCCCTTCTCTATAATTTCTAACAGAATTAAAACCATTCAATTTGTAAGGCAGAGGACGATACCGCAGGCTTCAAAAAGGTCTCGGAAACAGCTATAACATCAATAGCAGTAGTTCTCCACTAAGCACATAAAAGATTCATAGTGAACAATTAAATTTTCGACATTGACGTGTGCAGCCTTAATACATTTTTTGAGGCCTACCCTCTCACTGGGATTACTTTTTCCCTCATTAATTAAATTATCATACATACTGACAGACTATGAGCATTCGCAAAAATGCCCTACAAACAAAGATCTACAGAAAGCAACAAATAAACTCTTTAAATAAATATAACGAATACAATGATAAATACAATATAACAAATACAAAATACAATAATAAATACACACTACACTGCAATACAAACACAACAATTAGTAACAAATACAAGCCTAAGACATTAATAATACAGTTTTTAAATACTACAAATACAAAGCATAATTTTCCCTGGAACTTCATGTGCAGTCATGCTAACTTCTCCAAGTCATTGAGGCTCTCAACGATTACATAGCGGTTCCCCTTCACGTTTTCTTAGAAAAATCCGCCCGTTCTTCATCCACAAATACTCGTACTGCTTAGACTTCTTTACATCACGTGCAGCTCTCAGGAGTTTGCGGCGCTCTGGTGTCAGAGTATCGTTGACGTAGGATAACATGTCCCTCTCCACCGTGGAAACCGAGGTCACGTGAGTTCAGATGTGTCTTCTTCCTGCGACAATCCATGAAACGCATTTTGTCCAGTTTGCGAACAAACCGAACCAAAATACCACTTGGCGTACCAGGATTTTAAACGAGAAGACTTATAGCGGAAACAATTATCAATCATCTTCTCTCCAAACTTGAAGCCTATTACATCAGACATACATACCAGTAGTGCTACAACATTTTCACCCTCTTGAAACGGTATGCCCTGAATTTCAACTTCGTTTTCTTTTTGTTCCAAAACATTTAATTTAACAGCCAGATCATCAACTGTCTTCTTTAAATTAATATTCTCCTGAGACAGGGCTTCAATATTATTCACCACCGAAATCAGCCTATTTGCGACATCCTCAATTTTCTTTGTACTTTCCTCCAGCCATTCGGAAATACTTCTGCATTGACACACTCAAACTGTTGATTGGTTTCTTACTCTTCCTTCCTAAAACGAAACCATTTCATTTCATAATATCACACAAGGTGATATTGTTTACGTCAATAGTGGTATTAGAAAGTGAGAGCCCAATACCCGCATTAGTCTCATCAGTGGGGACAGATACAATAGTCTTATCAGTGGATGAGAGAGAGAGAAGAGAGAGAGAGCGAGAGGAGAGCGAGAGAGAGAGAGAGGGAGGGAGAGGGAGAGAGGGAGAGGGAGGGAGAGGAGAGAGAGGGAGAGGGAGAGAGGGAGAGATAGAGAGGGAGAGAGAGGGGGGGGCGAGAGAGAGAGAGAGAGAGAGAGAGAGAGAGAGAGCGAGAGAGATAGAGAGAGATAGAGGTAGAGAGAGAGAGAGAGCGAGAGAGATAGAGAGAGATAGAGGTAGAGAGAGAGAGAGAGAGAGAGAGAGAGAGGAGAGGAGAGAGGAGAGAGAGAGGCAGAGAGAGAGAGAGAGAGAGAGAGAAGAGAGGAGAGAGAGAGAGCGAGAGGAGAGAGAGAGGAGAGTGAGAGAAGAGAGGAGAAGAGAGAGAGAGGAGAGAGAGTGAGAGAGAGAGAGAGGAGAGAGAGAGAGAACGCGCGCGCGCAATTTCATTTATAGAGTAAGTTAATGTTTATTGTTATCATAACTATCGATTAATTCCAGATTGCTATGCGAATTGAAATATTAGAGCTCATCCCTTTTATTAAATACACTTTTGATTTAATATTATGAATTCCTATGATTTTTTCTATCACAAATACTTATAAATCAGGGTAGTTATTTCAGTTGCCATGGTAAAGATACTTAAAAGTTTAAATTCAATTTGTGCTTTTCTCGTTAACGGAGTAGAGTGTATAGGAGTATACATTCCAGGTTTGAATAAATTGTAGGTTTTACTCCAGTATTGTGTTTAAACTACTCGAATGCCCTGATAAATAAAATTTCCAAATAAAATATCTAGAAAACCCAAATTTTGACAATATCGTATATAATTTCAGTCCTTGTAATTTACTTCAGGTTTTAATGTAATCATTTTTCTTATGAAGAAAATACTTACGTAGGACTGCAAAGCTCTACTTCTAAGGATTCAAATTAACAAATAATAAAAATTTACTATTCGTACTGTTTAAATTCACTGCCATTCATAGTTGCCACTGATGAAAGTTCCCTTTTGCCATGATAAAGAACATAAATACATATATTGTTTTTCATGACATATTTCGGTTAAAAGCGTCTACTTCTAACTCTTTTTATATACTTCCGACAATTAATAATTAAAATATCTTAGTGTCTTCGACTTTTTATAATGTGTACGAAAATTACCTGCATTCGACTGAAAATTTTGCTGTTTGATTTCAATTTCTGTCCAACCTATGTACCTTTCTACAGTTTAGTTGCATTATTACCACAATGAAGACAATATACCGTGTGTCCTAAATCTGTACACACTGAAGGGACCTTGGAAACCATAAGAGACACAGTAAATATTAAATAGACAATGTTTTGTGTAATAAGAAGGCTAACACATAAACGTGTTTAAGTTAATTATCGGTTGCGTCGTTCACTTGCTGCGCTAACAAACGTTTTTAAGTTAAAATAAAAAAAAAATATTTAGCTTCTTAGTAACTATATTGTAATGTTTACATTAAACATGCATGGAATTTCACCTGTTGAAATATCATATTGAAAGTATGTATAAAAAGACGAACAAGAACGAGCTGTAAGGTTCGATATAATTTATTGAATGCAACCAATCATTATTTACTTAGTAAAAAAGCATATTTTTATTTATTGAGTTTTTATGAAGTAGACATATGGATATGTATTATGTTAGC
Organism: Homalodisca vitripennis; assembly: GCF_021130785.1. Taxonomy (NCBI): domain Eukaryota; kingdom Metazoa; phylum Arthropoda; class Insecta; order Hemiptera; family Cicadellidae; genus Homalodisca; species Homalodisca vitripennis. The sequence goes on from NW_025782786.1 coordinate 5,836, forward strand.
ACGCAAGATTAAGCGATTTAAAGAAATATATTTTACTGGTTCTATTTAGCGTTTATATTATATATATATATATGTACGTGTGTGTGTGTGTGTGTGTGTGTGTGTGTGTGTGTGTGTGTGTGTGTGTAAGTCTCAAAAACGTAAATGTAATCCAAAAGTGGAAATTTCTATCGGTTTTAAATTCACTTCCTGTCTTTATATATTTCAAGTGCCATAGCTACAGTGTTTTTTCTCCAATTAGGAAAATATATTGTACTACTAAATAGTTACAAAAGCTAAATTTTTACCTCGCCGTTTAAATTCGCTCCCGTTCTATTTTACTTACGGATCTACACTTTAGTATATGTTGGTGCACTGACTAAAGACTGACTACGATAATAAATAATAGGGCCTTGTGATTTACGATCCAACTAAGTCTAAAACTTTTTTGTTACAAAAAATCATCTAATTCCTTTGCGTGTACCCTGGTTTCGGTTTAAGGGGAACAGTGTGCCCTCCCTTTTATACTCCTTAAGCTACAGTAAGTGTGCCATACTCAATTTCAATAGAGCCAACCAGTTACGAGTACATCACGTGCAAACATTCATAGCTTTAATCAATGAGGTGGGTTTTATAACGACATTGAAATAGTTTTTCCAATATATTACCTAGCTCATTCGTTACAGATACAATGTAAAATAAAAATCAAATTTTAACTCCGTCTGTTTAAGTGTGCAATACACTACCAAACACTGTATTTTTAAATTTTTAATGTAAACTAATATTTCCACGTCTTTGAGAAACGGCATCCGCGTTAGTTAACAGATGTTAGTGTTAGTCAATTTAGAATTACGATAAAAACATTTTAATTATATTCCTGATTTCCTAAATGTTTTGTGAACATTTTTAAATCTTTCTCTCCTTATAAGCCATCATCGGATTTCAGTGAGTAATTTGAGTAATAAAACAGCCGAATCTGTCCAGCCTTCTAGATATTAGTACTTAGCAATACATATACCGATTCATTTTGTATATAATGGGTGTCAGATGCAGCCCTTAAAAGCAAAATTTTGAAACAATTTTGCTATTATTTCTTCCCATAGTATCTTAGTGGCATGGTGCCAGAATGGCTACCAGGAAGTCAACAGTTAGGTTTTGCGCTCTTGGTCACTATTTAAGCCAAACTGATTAATTAGCGTAAAAACTGTTGGAGTAGCATTTTATTTATGTAATTTTGAAAAAAGGTAACAAATAACATGAAATTTATACAAAACTATGAATCTGACGATACTAAAATAAAATTCACTATCAACCAAATTTATAAATAACATAATATTATAAATTAATAAATTTATAAATAAACAAGAAATGGGTTTTTATAAATGAAGTAAAATTAAATAAACTGGTGAGTAATGAAAGAGTATGGAGTGTTTGTACTGTAACTAAAACAATATATGACCCACTGAGTTTCGTAAAATAATATCGTGCTTTAGTTTGCTAATAATCTGAACACCAACGGCTGCACTTTTCGTTAATCAAAACTATTATAAATGAAACTTCTGTTTTGTCTCATCCTTGCTTTTTCGACGGTGACTCTTAAATCACTCTTACATGTACCATTATTGATCTAGGTTAATATTGTAATGATTATCCTTTTACTTCTACCATGAATCTTGTACTGACAGTTTAAAATGTAACTTAAATGTGTAAGTTTTCTCGGTCGCTTAATCATAATCTACAACTTCATTATAGTCCTCTAATTTAAAATAAAGCTTGGCTGCATGTACATCCTAACTGACTATAAAATATGATATTAAAAAGCGAATGACGAGTTTGACCTCTAGTTGAATTGTTACCTTAAATAGTTTGCATAATAGTGTGGGGTGTAAACCTTCACACTAGAAAATATGTTAAATATAATATAAAGCTTGACCTTGAAAACTGTAGCGTATCAGTGTATGACAGGTGAACAGGTTATTTTATTGGTCGGGCATTAGGGTAGTACGTTATGTTAAAAACGAGCAAAAAAATTTTATGGCTTAATTAATCATAAACTAGAGTACAAATATATGGAATGGGATCTTGGCCAACATTAAACAGTTCAATAGTGTGAAGACATTCAAAAATAATGAAATTTAGCGGGCGACGCTTAGTTTATTACTTGGATATTATACAGCAAACCTTACCTCGTTTAAAGAACTTATGAAGAAATCTATGAGGTATTAATTCCCGTTTCGTAATTCAAAATCTAAATCCTACATAAAATTATAGAAGAATACAAATATTCCACGGTATATGATTAAAAAACATATTGTTGTTAATGAATTAAAAGAGATGGAATATGAAAAGTAGAAGACTTAAAACATTTAAAAAACTTAAACACGCTGCCGCTCATCAATACAGTGCTCACAACTAAGGATTACAAGGGAAATGGGAATAGGCTTTACAAATTCACATCCTAATCACGTCACATAGTAGTCTACCAAAGCAGTCAGCCGTTACAAGAGAACGTTGCATTGTTTTCCATCAGGGATTATTGATCTGTCTGTTAGTTGACGTCACACCAACCTATAATTAGATCCTAGAATAATTAGCTTACAGTTAGCTTTTTCCTATACTATGATTTGGTTTAAAAGTACGTCATTTATTCATAGCGACACATAATAACTGTTTAAAATTGTGTTTGGACATTTTAAAATTTGGCATTAATGGTATTACTTAACCAAATACAGTAATCATTATAAGTCGAATAACATAGTCCTGGGTGATACATTTCATCTAGGAGGTATATCCTGGAAGGTTTAGGATGCTGGATTTACACTAACAGGAACTTCTTTCCTGGAGTAAGTTGATTCATTAATGATAATTAGTAGAGCAGGCGATTTTGGATCACCAAAGGTTGAACTTACAGGATGATTAACTTAACTTTAATTGTTCTACATCCATGTATGTCTCTATGACATCTCAAGATGAAATGGACTATATAATAAAATACAAATTTTGTATGCAACTTTGATGGAGCCTGTTACTTTCTGCGTTATACACTGACTCGTTTAACTAATTTTCTGTTTAAAGCAATTACAGTATATCCCAGTTGATTTTGATTATATTTAAAAGAAAATCTGTTTTTTTTACCATAGCCCCCTTAAATTTTGATAATATAGACGAAATATCTTATTTTATCCCATAAATTGTTATTTAAAAATTCTAATAAACTGAAATATATTACGTGTAACAAACAAACACAAAAAATATTAATAAATATTACATGCAAAAAATTAACAACAATAACAAGGCTCTTAACATGCGTTATAAATTATACATTGAAATTGAAGTCGTGATGAGAGGTTGATGCACCTTACTTGAGAGAGACCAGATCCGTGACAAGAACCTCGGCCTTCCCTCTTGCGTAGAAAGATCTTCCCGGCGTTGATGATCCAGACGTAGCTATAGGCGTGCTCGGTCTGAAACTTCCTCACTTTGGCCCAGAGATGACGGGTATCTATCAAAAAAGACAAGTTGACGAAGATCTGGTTCTCGCTATGGTGGCCCAGCTCAGCTGCGTTGATTGATCTCTACACCTATAAGATGCTTAATCACCATCAGAACTGTTTGAGCTTTCCATTATTTATCTACTAATAAATTTTAAACAAACTCAATAAAGCCAAATTCAGCTACTTACTCGATTAACAACATCACTCTGAGTAAACCAAATGAATCATTTTGTGATTAGTACAAACAGCTGTTGCTTACGCATGCGCAGTCGAGTTTATTTGCCAATTTACAGTAGAAAGGACAATATCATAGATGCGTGGCTTTTCTCAAAAAAATAATATTTTCAGAACTTCAAGGCTACGAATAGTACCAAGTCAAAGATTTGTCGTTTAACAGCGAATGCCTCTACACGAAAAGAATTCTTTTAAACAAAACAATTATTTTGGAAAACATGTTGTATCTGTTTTGTGTATACTGTCGCCGGACACAACCAGTACAAGGAAACGTTAGAGACTCTACAGCCTTCCACACACACGTAGTCCATTCATCATTCAAACTTTTTTACTGTATATCTTATTGTTTTTGTCTTGATATATTGGTTATGGTTACTCTCTTTTGATAGCTTAAATTTACTATATGATTCAATAGCTGAGATACACTAAGACTCTCATATTACTTTATATCAGGTCCTTTATTCATTATTTCACTTTGTCTAAGATACTGACCCACAATTGTGTAGATATCTTGAAAAATGGCTTATAAATATATCAGTTTTAATGTTCCATTACCTTAATACATATGAAAGCTGATTTCGGTCTTCCTGCTCCTCAAACTGGTCCTCCAACTTCCTTTTAGCCAACTCCTGCGTCTTACGGCACTTTTTTCTAATTCTTCTACAGCTTTCTATGCTTCTTCGATTCTCTTTTTCGAGGGTTCTTCGATGGATTTCAAAGGTTTTATTAATGACCGGTGTGATTCCTAATTTGCCTAGTATTTTAAATTTAGTAATGTTTCCATTGTTAAAAGTACCTATACCCTCATAAACACCAAACTCAAGTGTAGAAATCATCACCAAATTATACTTTGGAATTCTATTCCAGATCACACTGTTGAGCGACTCACAAGGACTTTGGGTGCCACCATGCAGACACTTTTGTAAGAGCACAGGAGAAGATAAATCTTTGAAGATGGGTTTAATTTTTTTCATAACTATTTCAGGGAAATGAGTATCAACTTTGTGGTCATAGTCTTCATTAGTTTCCTTAGCAACATTATACTTACACAAACTGCCAGCACCTTTGGGACAAAGCTCGTTTATACTTGGTTTAGGCCCGCTTTTAATCACACCACTATTGCTTCCACTGACACTGTATCCACAGCCTGTACACATAATATTTATAACTACTTTCAGGCCTACTCTAAAGTGAAAGAGGGATTCTAAATTTGGAACAAGTCGCAATCTGCGAAAGTAAATTTTCCATTCATCAAGTCTTCTAAGGTCAAAGATAGCATTGGTATCTTTTTCAAATGTACTATACTCTGCCAAATAATCACTCACCTTCCTTTTTGAAGAGCTAACTTGCTTAGGTTGAGGAAGCACTTGGGCCAGGAGTAGGCACAGCACTATTTCCTAAGTTGTCAGTAGACTAAGCAAAGTCTTGCTTTCTAATGCCAGTAAACTGCCTCTTTCGGCTTTTAAAAGGTTTACTTGACCTAGGCATAGTTATAATAGAATACAATAAATATATATATATATATATATATAAGTAGATTATAATTCTGAAACTCACACTCCACTTATAAAACTCACACAGCACAATGTAAGAACTTTAGGTTAGGTTACGTGACACACAGAAACACAAACAAATAATTATTGTTCAGCAGCAGCTATTATTGTTGTCTTACTTATGGTACCAACCTAAGAACAAAAAAATACGCAAATGTTTATTTTAGAAATATATAGACCTACTCTAATAAAGTACAATAACAATGTAGTGTTGAAGTAACTTCTCAGTACTCGCGCGGCGCAGGTTTACGAGCCAGAAAGGCGTGCAGAACATTACAAAAATACACATAATTATTTTAATATTGCTCAGAATTTTCTTCTAATGGTTTCAAATTAAAGAGGACAAAACATAGATTTAATAAATGTAAAAAAACAAAAAATCGGTATCTTTGACCAAATGGACCATCCCAGTCCCCTTAATAGAATTCTAAATACTGTAAAAAATCCTACCTCACAAGAGAAACGGCAAGATAACTGTGTAGTCCTAATAATTACTCGACTACCAGTCACACCTTCTATCTAAGCAGCTTCTGAAGATGTAGTAGCCCACGGACCAAACAAGTCGCATTAAAAACAGGAACATAAATAAATAAAACTAAAAAAAATACTACTCATGAACAGTATCCGATGGTTGAAATAAAAGTTTTCCAAAAGTAGAAGAAATATCTTTCAAATACTTTCTTGTAAGTACAAAGAACTCAATTTATATTAACTAAATCTCAGACTGTCTGGTTATAAAAAAGTGTTGTAAAATATATTTATTTATTGTTTGTTAAATTTCTATTAGATTCGTAATAGACATCAAATAGAATCAAAGTGATATACAGCAAGTAGCAGAAACAAGATTGTATTAAAAAAGGAATTGTGAAGCAAATTGCTTCTTACGCTTTGTGTTAAAAAACTCATTTCCTTATTAAAACTTTGGGGGTAAACATAATCATTATAAAAGAGAGTGAGCCTATCCCCTTATTTATCTTGTTTAAGAAAGTAACACTACAATATTTATCTTACACAAAATTTACATAATTATATTTCTATTAGTGTAGAGTTTTATTAATAAAATATTATAATAACGCTCAGCAAAGTACCATGGAGATACAGGCACCACAAAATACTTTTCCAACAAAGAATACCAAAAATGAAATGAAATTAACTTTATTGTAGTTTTAAAAATTGACCATATTTAGATAAATAATTACTTATGTATTAAATTCTATGATTCGGCTTCAAACGTTAGGCTAATTTCCAGTTCAATAAAGATGAGATTGCTGTATTAACCGTACTAAAGCATTCTTGTGTACATCTGGATTTCTCTCACTCATAAAAACTATATTTTTAGAATTTAACAATAAACTAAAAGATTCAGTTTTTGTTTCAAATTAATTATTAAAATAGAACTTATATATAGTTCAATGAATATTAGCTCTCTGCCACCCCTTAGTTATGTGTTACTTACATGAATAAGACGAATCCTTAGTGACAATTTTGAAGGACCCAGCTGATCATATGTAAAAAAAAGAACCATGGAATATTTTATGGTGGATGTCAGAATCTTAGGTTACGTTAGCGCTTTCGGACTGAAGAATGGTTTTTCAACGGCGTTGCTGCGGCGAATTTCTTTACTGCTGTCATCCGGTTATGTTGGATTGAAGTAGGACTGAAGATTTGTTCTGATACGGAGAATTTACTTACCGTAAATATGCAGTTATGATAGGTTCAGCAGTAAGCATGGATGAAGATTTGTTTTGCTACTTTGAAAGTGCCTACTACTGTTATCCAGTTACGATGGGTTTAGCAGTAAGCATGACTGAAAATTTGTTCTGCTACTGCGAATTTCCTTACCGCTGTTATCCAGTTACGAAAGGTTCATCAGTAAGCATGACAGAATATATTTTGTCTGATATGGCGAATTTACTTACCTTTGGTATCCAATTGAAGGGGTTAGAAGACAAGGGGTACAAGTCAATTTTTTTGGTGAAAATGAGTTAGACACAGATTCTTGTAGCTAAATATAATAAAAAGTTGGTGGCCAAGAGGTATAAGTCAGTCACCATCAGGTGCTGAGCTCTAGCAGTGAATACCCTTGATTACTGAACAATAGCATTATTTTGATGAGTGGTCAAGAGATACAAGTCACATGTACCCCTTGACTACTGAGCAGGAGGTTTGAAACAGCTGCATGGCACATTGTTGTTTTCATTACTCTGTCTGTCAGTGAAGTTTACTGTGGTGGGAAGAGCTTATTATTGTTATTATTAAATATTGTTAATAACAATTATATTGCTTATTGTTAATATTAATGAAATGAGAATTCATTTTTGTAATATTTTGTTAATATTTGGATAATAGACAACTAGATAGAAAGAAATGGCAGACAATTGTTCTTCTGATGGAAGTGATCCTAACCTCTTTGAAGGTAAGTTGTTTACTTAATAAGTAATTAAAACCTGTTTCATTGTTTGAGAGATGAATAGTTTACATTTTAACAAACAAATATGGTACTACCAAGATCATTTTATGCACACTTTCTTCTTAAAGGACAAAAGCCTTTTCTGCTTCTTAAAGAAAAGTTATTCTGGAAGTAGGCTAGGCCCATTGTAAACATCAGCTTCTATTATTAATTAATGAATTATTTACACAATTTTGTTGAAGACAAAGGCTTATGTACATCAAGTTAATTAATTTTGTTTTTTTTCTGCAGATGACACAGGACGCAGACCCTGACTATTTGCCAAGTGGAAATGAAGACAATTGCAAGAGATCTTTTCAGAAATCGCCCATCAACAAGTAAATTTTGTATTATTTATCTAATAAGCTAGGCCTACCATATTTTCTCCATGTAAGTAAATTAGAAGAAAAGCAATCAACAAACTGAGGATATAGAAATATAGTAAAAGAAGTAAGTTATTTGTTGCTACACAGACCAGCCAAAATTCCTGGCTACACAACAATTCTGAATTAGGCCTAGTCACATTAGTTAGCCTTCAAAGACATTATATCAGCTGCATAGTAGTACTACATTAGTCTTGCCTCAATTATAATAACCATAATAATTTATCCACTGGAAAAAATAAACTACCACTCTGCATTATTTATTTTCTGTTTAGTTCACCTTTAAGGAAAAAAATATATGAAAAAAATTGTGAACCACATCTCTTCTAACTAATAACAAGGTGACCATACAATTAAATAATCGTGGACAATAAATGCTTATACAAATACATTACAATGTCTAATAATTAAAAAAGTTTTAGCAAAGTCATAACTTTATACTAATTTTCTAATCCCAAAATCTATTCTCCAGGTGGCGTGGTTGTAGAAGAGCAAAATAATGGACCGCCTGCAAAAAGACCAAAACATGAAGGAAAGAAGAAAACAAGAAGGCCTGATCAGTGGAAGAGAAAAAAGGGGTCGATTGCTCGCAATAAAGGGGAAGGGTACACTGACAGAACAGGGAAAAACCATCAACCAAAGCAGGTCAGAGATTTTAACCATAATTGTAGGTATGAGTGCAGTGATATTCCTCAAGAGAAACGCCAAGAAATATTTAATGAGTATTGGGCTCTTGGAAACTGGGAGTTGCAGTCGGCTTTCTTGAATTCTGTAATTTTACACCATAGTCCACATCAGACCAGAGCAAACAATGAACAATTACAATAAATCTGTTTCGTGCCAGTATTTTTTGGTAGGAAAAAGAGTATGCAAGGAGTTTTTTCTTAAAACAATTGACATTTCCAAACAAAAGAGTTATGAATATTGTAAAAAGAAAACAACTATCAGGAACATCTATTTCACCAAGAGACAAGCGATGTAAAAAAATTCCTCCGAACAAAACCAACCCAGAAAAGTTGGAGTTTGTCAAGGAGCATATTATGAAATTTCCTAGATACACTAGCCACTACTCACGACAACAAAATCCAAATAAAAAGTATCTTACTGCTGGCCTTAATGTAAAAAAATGTATGATTTTTACAAGGAGCTGTGTAAAGAAAAAGGTAAGGAGCCTGTAACGCTTCCATACTACAGGTATGTTTTTAATACTAAATTCAATTTAAGTTTTCACAGGCCACAAACAGACACATGTGCTACATGTGACAGACTCCAACAGCTTATTGTACATGGATCACCTGACGAAAAAACAGGCAGCTACAGTACAGAAAGAACTCCACCTACGCAAGGCAGAGAGTGCTAAAGCACAATTAGACAAAGCCAAAGAACAAGCCAAAAATGATTCAAGCCACAAGGCGGGTTTGTTTTGACTTACAAAAAATGCTGCCAACTCCAGTCTTGACGTGTTCTAAGGTCTACTATTCTAGACAGTTGTGGACTTATAACTTGTGTATCCATGACATAAGCTCAGGACAAGCTTCTATGTATTTGTGGCATGAGGGCCAAGCGTCAAGAGGTTGTGAGGAAATTATGTCATGCATGTTTCAGTACGTGAAGGCACTGCCCCCCACCGGTAATCATTTAACATTATTTAGTGATGATGACTGTGGGGGACAAAACAAAAGTCATTATGTAGTTAAATTTTGGCTGTATGTTGTTCAAAAAAACCCAAGTTGAAGTAGTCGACCACAAGTTTTTGCTGCCAGGCCACTCGTACAACAACTGTGATCGTGATTTTGGAACTATAGAGTTAGCTAAAAGAAACACGAATACATCTGTGTTTGTTCCTGACCACTGGGCTGGAATCATTGCTAAAAGTTGCAAAAGGTTCATGGTAAAATGTATGGAAGAGGAAGAGTTCATTACACTTGAAGGGGTACAACATCTTTTTAAAAGATCTGTTGTTGGAATCAGACAAATGCAGTGGCTTCAATACAGAAAAGACGTACCATGGACATTGTTTTATAAAACAACTTTTAATGATTCTATGCCATTCTCAACCTATGACATGAAAGCAAAGTCATCTGGTAGAACTCCCACTGAACTACCCTTACTAGAACCAAAACAAGAAAGGAAAAAAATTAAAGCTTCCAAGTACAAAGACCTTCAATAACTTCTACCCTACGTTCCTCCTATCCATCATGAGTTTTACAAAAAACTGGACTATGAAGGAAACCCCCGTGCTAAAACCAGGAGTCAAACTATACAAGTTGAAGTGCCACAGCCTCAAGTATCAGAGCCAAACGATGAAGGAGCAGACTCTATAGAAAATGGTGGGAATTGTTATGAAACAGACTCTGACTAAGTAAAAAAACACTCTGGTTGTTATATATCGTGACTATTCAGAAGAGGAAAAACAAAATAAATTATTACTTTGTATCAATAAAACAAAACTTTCTTACTTACACTAGTTTTATTCATTCCATGTTCTTTAAACCATCTATTTAGTTTGTGGTCAGGTGGTACAAGTCATGACTTAAACTTTTATTTTAATAATAACTTTACACCCAAAGCATTTAAAAATGTAAACAAGCATGAATAAACTTTTCAGTTACATAATCAAACACTAAAAAATATTTTTGTAGATCTAATTAATAATTTTTTTTAACACTGACTTTAACCATGATTTTCTCAGAAACAAGTTTTTTGGACTTGTACCCCTTGGCTTATAAGCCCTTCAATTATGATATGTTCAGCAGTAAGCATTACTAAAAATTTGTTCTGCTACTGCGAAATTGCCTAAAGCTGTTATCCAGTTACGATGGGTTCAGCAGTAAGCACGACTGCAGATTTGTTCTGCAGTTGCTACGGTGAATTTCCTTACCTCTATTACCTAGTTTCGTTGGGTTTAGCAATTAATAACACAGCAGTTTGATTTTCTTATGTACATTTTTACTGAATTTGGGTGCCACTTGAGGAATGAATCCACTTATATTTGAAAATAATCCGAAATATTTACAATTAAATAAATAATGTTAATCTGAACATGGCACATACATTGAATATTTATCAATTTTTTTTTTTATTTAAATTTAATATCCGTTTCTATATGAAATTGTTGAGAAATATTTAATTTGTAATGTTGAGTAGAATTTAAATAGATAATTATTGGCCATAACTATTGGGTTACAATGTTATAATTTATACGTATTTACTGTTTTTTAAAATTAAGGTCATTGCAATGATGTTATTTAAAGATACTTCGCTTTATTTTGATAATAAAGTATAATGCATTTCAGATCCATTGATAATAACATTTTTTAGATATAGAGTTAAACACACAATTTTTTATTTTCCGTTTTTTAACGGTAAAGATAATTATGAAGCAATCTTTTTTGGACGTTTGGACGATTTCAATACAGAAACTACTAATCGAACAAAACTTTCCTAGATGGACGTTCGTTTTTATTCAATTCTTGTCTCAAGATTAAGTATTCTTGGATGTTAAAAAATTAGTAATATACATCATCGTGACCGTAAACTTGTAGTGTATTATTTTATCATTAAACTCTGCACTAATATTATTTAAATTTTGTGTAAGATAAATATTGTAGTGCTACTTTCTTAAACAAGACAAATAAGGGGATAGGCTCCTTCTCTTTCATAATGATTATGCTACCCAAAAGTTTCATAAGGAAATGAGGTTTACACAAAGCGCAAGAAGCAATTTTCTTCCAAGCCAAAGGAGTCTTCTGTAGGTAAAACATTAGAGTAGGGATAAGAGTGACACAGTTCCTCTTTCAATGCAATCTTGTTTCTGCTACTTGCGTTATACCATTTTGATGCTATTTGATGTTATAACTTTGATTTCTATTATGAATATAATAGAAACTTAACAAAAATTAATCAATATCTTTTACATAACCTTTTTGTAACTAGACAGTCTGAGATTTAGTGAAAACAAATTGAGTTGCTTGTACTTACAAGAAAGTACTTGAATGAGATTTCTTCTACCTTTGGCAAACTTTGATATAAAACCATCGGAAAATATTTAACTGTAGTAATTTTTTAAATTTTATTTATATATATTCCTGTATTGAATATGGATTGTTTGGTCCGCGGGCAAACAAATGGATTGTCCGCGGACAATTTAACTCCAAAAGCTGGATAGACAAAAGGTGCGTTTTATAGTCTAGTAATTATTAAGACCACGCAGTTATCTTGTCGTTTGTGAGGTCGAATTATTTTACAATATTTACAATTCTATGAAATACGTCCAATGTAGGAACATTAAAACTGAGTAATTTATAAGCCATTTTTTAAGATATCCATTAAATTGTGGAAATTATTTTAGACGGAGTGGTATAAATGATATAGAACTTGATTTAGAGTAATATAAGAGTATTAGTGTATCTTAGTTATTGAATCATATAGTAAATTTAAGGTATCAACAGAGAAACAACCATAAACAAAATAACAAGACAGTTTATGGAACCTAATTTCCTAATGTAGGCCCTATCAATTATAGTGGAATTTACTATAATTGCGAATTGAGTAAAAGCTTGTGAAAAAGTTAGATTTCATTATCGGCAAACACTTGGTCGGTTTGTCTTAGTACTTTATTTAGTTGAGAATAAATTAATTTTCTTACACTTTCTGTTATTTAATTTATTTAATGAGGACAATATTTTATTTGCATACAAATTAAAAGTAAGTTATTTTGTTTTGCCCATCATTAATTGGACGGTGATAATAGACATATAGTTTTTTTTTACTAAAATCTTTTGATAAAGTTTTTATGAAGCTTTTTGATTTAAAATTGTTTATTCACACTGTAAATGACGCCTTTCTATTAGGGCTACGTAAACTTTTGTATATATAAAGTAACTTTTACAACTTTCTTTTGTGATTATTTTTAAAACCCTATCATCACTCTTCTGAGTTTACATGAGATTCTAAGCTATTGAGAAGATTGTTGGTATTATATTTAGGAAATGTGTATTAGGAAACAAATGGTGTCGGAAATATCAAAACATATAAATAAATAACGTAACACATAAAATTAGATCAAGTAACGTTTAATCTTAATTTAAACAATATTTACATTATGAACTTAAAAGCTGTAGGAGAGTAAAGTACAAAAGCAAAAGCGCAATACCATCAGATATACAGTAGACGAGTTTGAATGACGAATGGATCACGTGTGTATGGTAGGGCCTGTGGAGTCTATTGTGTCTAACGTTCCCTTGTACTGGTTGTGTCCGGCTACAGTATATGTGGACAGATACCCTCTGTGAACATAATCTATTGAGAGATCCATCGTTTTCATTTGAATAGTTTATATGTAAAAAAGGCACGCACAAAATGTTTTCCAAAAGAATTACTTTGTTTTAAAAATTGATTCTTTTGGTGTAGACGCATTTGTTGTTGAACGAAATATCTTTAACTTGATAATATTTTTGCCTTGGAGATCTGAAAAAAAATATTTAATAATATTTAAGAAAAGACACACATCTTGGATATGTGCCCTTTCTACAGTATACTGGCCAATAAACTCAAACTGCGCATGCTTGACTGCACTGTTTTGTACTAACCGCAAAATAATTCAGGTGGTTTACTCAGAGTCGTGTTGGGAATCGAGTGAGTTAGCTTACTTTGACTTTAATGAATTGGTTTTAACTGATTAGTAGAGAAATAATGGAAAGCTAAAACAGTTCTGATGGTGATTAAGCATGATATAGGTGATGAGATATATCATCGCAGCTGAGCTGGGCCACCGTAGCGAGAGCAAGATCTTCGTTAACTTGTCCTTGTCGAAAGATACCCGTTTATCTCTGGGCCGTGAGGAAGTTCAAGACCGAGCACGACTACAGTTACGCCTGGATCACCTACGCCGGCAAGATCTTTCTAAACAAGAGCGAAGGCTGAGCTGCTGTTATTGTCGCGGATGTGGCAGATCTAGACTTTCTCAAGTAGGATACATCAACCTCTCATCATGATTTCGATTTATATATACTCTTTTTAACTTATGTTAAAACATTTTTGTTGTTATATCGTTTAATATTTATTAATTTTTGTTTGTTTATTAGTTACAGTTAACATATTTCCCCGTATTAGAATTTGTAAATAATAATTGTTGGGATAAATAAGGTTTTGCATGTTTATTATCAAAATTAAAGGGGGCCACGGTCCAAAACTACAGATTTTCGTTTAATCAACAACAACTGGGATATAATTGCTTAAACCGAAACTTGGTTAACTAATCAGTGTATATAGCAGAACTGTCCACCGACAGCAATCAGGTATACCATTGGGATTGATGTCAACTGCAAACAGGAAAGTAAAGGGGGGAAGGGTGTTAATTGCAGTTTTAATTCATATTTATTTAAGTTCAGATAATTAGTAATTTAAAATATTTTTTAGAAAATATACGGTTAAATTTGGAGTTTCTAAGCAAATCACCAATGACTGTATGTTGCAGGTTATTTCCTCTTAATTAAACTTTTCCTGATTATAATTCTTTTTTCCACAAATTTCATTCTCAATGACTTAAAAACAAAAAACTTTTAATCCTTAGAGATTTTAATATATAAATTATTTTAATCAATTTTGATTTAAAAAAGGGTAATAATATATGTAAATATTTATAAATTTGTATGGGAATCTATAATTTATTTTCTATAATGGTTTTAAGCATTATGCCGCTAATTATTTTTTCATTATTAAATAGAATTAATTGTCAATGTGTGCCTGTTTATCTTACATTGAATTCGAAGTACCCGCCTTGGGTTGATCGATATTTAATTAGTTTCATTAGGCGAAAGAACATTGTAAGACTTAAATTTATACTCATAATATAATATCCCTGACTTTTATGAAGAGTACAAGGAATTACAAATTAAATTAAAATTTTGCACTAAGTAAGCGTTTAATAATCACATTAGTATTGTTGAAAGCAATTTAAGGTTAAATCCTAAATCTTTAGGCGATAAATAAATAATATGAGAGTAGTACATGGCAGAAACGGCTGTTATGTTGTCCATTGTTGACTGCCACCTATCGAATAATTAAATTAATACATATAGAAATATTAGTTGATAAATTAATCCTTTGCAGTGTTGATTTGACTTAATAGTGCATTAATACAAGCTCAATTTTTGATATACTTTTGCTTATCATTGTAAACGGTTATTACTGTACTATACATTATGTAAAAAAACATGTACTGTGCCTTGTATTGGGTTACAAATAAATTAATCATCTTAGCATAAATAAAAATTCAAAGTTTTAAATGATAAAAAAAAAATTCAAAATTATTTAAAGAATAAAATAAACATGTCAAAATCTTATGTTATAATAAACAAAAGTGATGTTTTAATAGCAGTGTATTAGTTAATGATCATTTATATGCAAATACAACCAAATAAAACCTTATTAATGTACTTGCAGCTTAGGCTTTTTATTGCTATTATATTCTGTCTACATACAGGGTGACCATTAAGTCTTAGGACGACTTAATAACTTTTAAACGACAAGAGAGATATCACAACCAAATTTGGTGTACTGTTACTGGAAATTGTAAGCTACTTTTCTGTGTACATGGTGGTCGGATTTCACCTTTGGGGGACGGCCCGTCGGAGGTTATAAGAAAATCTTTAATGACAACCTATGTTGAGTTGTACATGTTTTTAAATGTCAACTTAAACTAAAAACAATGCCGCAAACCGGACTTCAAAAGGTTGTTCCAGTCGGAAGAAATTGCTGTTCAAAGTTAAAAAAATGTTTAATACCATTATTACATAAGAAATAACTAATACTGTAGCTGTTAGAAGTTAAGGGGAATACTTACTGAAAGTCTTTCGAAGTAGGTGTTCAAAATGTTCACCATCGGTCGTCTGGTAATGTGCTAACCGGTTATTAAAAGCCGGATACTGCATTTTGTATGTATTCTCGTGGAATAGCTTGAGCTTCATGTGATATCCTATGTCTGAGTTCGTTCAGACCTGTAGGCTGAGTTCGATTACACTTTGTCTTTGATGTAGCCCCATAGGAAAAAGTCAAGCGGAGTTAGGTAAGGGGAACGAGCCGACCACTCAATCGCACCACGTCTTCCAATCCACCGGTGTGTGGGAATACTGAATGTAAGTATTGCCTTACCTGAACACCATAGTGTGGCGGTGTTCCGTCTTGTTGGAAAAAAAACATGTTTGGAAGTCAGGCGCCTAGAGTAGCTTGTTAGAGAGCAGGAACAATCTCATTTTGGGAGCGTATCATGATACTTGTTGGCATTTAAATTTCAATTCGATGAAAAATGGTCCTATAATTGAATTATGTACGGATAACTGCCCATATGTTTAATTTTTGGGGAGATGTGTGTGACACTCACTCATCCAGTGTGGGTTAACATTATCCCAATACCGGCAGTTATGCCTGTTAACATGGCCATTCAACATAAAAGTCGACTCATCTGAGAATTACAATACCGTCTAAAAGTATTTGGTTTTGTTGGTCAATTTTATTCATCATAATTTCACTGAAATCCATCCGGCGATCATATCATCTTCGCTTAGTTCCTGCAACAGGGTAACATGGTATGCTTTTAAACCAGACTTCTTTAATAATTTGCAAACTGATTCACGACCTATTCCATGAGATTGTGCTGCTCATCTAACTGATTCGTTTGGATTTTCAATGAAAGTCTGAAGAATGTCTAATGAGCCGTCTTCGTCTGTCACAGTACTTGGTCGTCCAGATCTGGCTTGATCCCTTAACACTACCAGTGTCTACAAAGCGAGCACTGTGTACTGTGTACTGTGCTGTGGATTTAGAAATAGGAGCTCTATCAGGGAAAAGTAGCATTGAATAAATGTGTTACTTCTGCAAATGGCCTTTACGTTATCACCCCAGCCGCCACATCATTAAGAGTGTAATACTTTCAAGCTCACTAAGCGACATCTCTTATAACTTACAGTAACAGGATATGGCTGCAAAAAGTACTGTAGCTTGAGTGGAACTGATAAGTGAACTGATAGACAGATAACAGCCATTATGGGGAGGTCCAGTGGATGGGAAAACCCTGACCCCTAGAGGCACTGCTTTTCACTTTTCATTGTACTTCTTAATGAAATTACAGCAGCAGGTTTTTCTGAATTACACGTAGCACATTGTCCGACAGCCGAAAGGAAACATTTTGAACATCTACTTTTAAATGAGCTCACTAAATATTCCCTTTAACGTCTAACAGCTACAGTACTAGTTATTTCTTATGTAATAATGGTATTAAACATTTTTTAAACTTTGATCAGCGATTTCTCCGACTGGATCAACCTTTTGAAGTCCGGTATGCGGCATTGTTTTTAGTTCAAGTAGAAATTTAAAATGATGTACAACTCAACATAGGCTGTGTCATTAAAGATTTTCTTATAAACCCCCGACGGGCCGTCCCCCAAAGGTGAAATCCGACCACCATGTACACAGAAAAGTAGCTTACAATTTCCAGTATCGGTTATACCAAATTTGGTTATGATATCTCTTGTCGTTTAAAAGTTATATAAAGTCGTCCTAAGACTTAATGTGGTCACCCTGTATATTGAAATATAAGCTATAGGCTCAAATCCAAATATGTTCCAAGCATAAAAAAATAATACTTTTAATTTTTTAAATATTTAAATGTAATGATATATTATTTAATGTTTTTAAGCATAATATTTAATTCCTTCTGTTAATTTAATAATAAATATCTTTTGATGAATGTCTGTGAACCAATAATAAAATATTATTTTACAGACGCATGGACTTCAAATAACGTATTCATGTCTTGTCTAACTGAGCGATACAAATACACGTAATCTTTCAATTCATGATACCTATTAATTGACCAGCAAAGGTAATGGTTGACTATAACAATTAAAGAACACTTTAGTTTACTCTCGATGAATTTTATAGATTTATTTGAAAGGCTGTTAAAAATGTAATACTATTTCAAAGATAGTTATCCATATAATATTCTTTTGATTTAAATATTTTTATAAATACAGTTAGGCAATTGCAGATTCGTGCATCATTATATACTTACATAAATCTTTAAATTTTATATAAAAGAAAATTTTCCATAAGAGCTTGAATCCAATGTTCAGAGACTTGTGGACAGTAAACAATCCATAGAATTTTTATAGCAGCACTACATATAATATGTTAACTTCGCCTCACTGGATGAAATAGTTAAGAAATAACAAATAAACGGAACATTTCGTGATGGTAAATCAGAAGCATTAAACTTTATTAAAATGCATCTGAGAGAGAGGGAGACGCCTTAATCTGTATGTTTTGTATCACAATATACATCATAGTTTGTGTTAGAATTGATTCCTTTGATGTTTTTTAGTTAGTAACATGTTTGAATTTAAAATTAATTCTTTTGTAATAAAAATTAGCAAATTATTTACGTAATCACATAAGATAAGCATATACAAATGCTTGTTATAGTAAAGTAAAATTTCATATGTCTCTAGGCGTTTGTAGTGTCATTGCCATATAATTGTTAGTGTTTGCTTAACCTTATGTATATGTTTGAATATCAGAATTATCGGTATGTAGTGTTCAATCAATGTAAAACATAACAATAGAAATAGCTCTAATTCGTTAATCCTGTTTAAATATGCATGCTTTTTTTATTATAGTTATAAAATATTCAGCCAAATTTACAAATAAGACTGTTACACCAGGTACATGGTCAACTTAACCACTGATAATCGGCTTTAAACAAATAATTATTGGCAATCAGTTACATTGACAACGCCACATAAAGGTATAATACAAAAAATATTTATTTCTAAAACCCTATCAAGAATTACTATAAAAGATTCAAAACATACAAAAGAGGCAGTATATATTTTGAAAAATTTGATAAATTGGGAGACAATCCATAAAGAAGGTTTGGGACGGAAAAACACAATCACAAGTCCAATTCCACATTTCAATGTATAGAGAGCAATTCCGTTCAAATCCTGCTCTACCTTTCTACATCAGACCCTACGATGTTTTTGATAAAATGGATTGATAAAATAACATCCACCTACACGGTGATAAAACACGTTTTTTAATTGTACATTTTATGGATCTATTCTAGTTATCTATACAATTTGTAATGGCACTAAATTGTGTTCACTTATAATTTTAAAATTTATGTTAATGCTTGTGAAATTTTTTACTTTTAATTTCAGCGTATATATTTATTTATGACACTTAAAACGTCGGTAAAGAAAGAGTATTAAAACTAGTAAAGCCTTTTTAATGTACACTTGAATTGATGTTATGTTGATGCTCAACATTGGAAAAGTTTAAATAATTGGAGATGTTTTGAAGAGCTTTCAACAACACAATGTAATGTGTTTGTAACAAATTTTAAACTTACTGTGTATTTAATTTGAAAATTCAATATAAAACGGAACAAACGTGATCAAACTTTAGACCTTAACATCAAACAAAAAACATATACAAATTTATCTTTATATCATAGTTTTGTATAGCGCTCGGATTGACTAGTAAATTACAGTATCTACCTCCTTTAAGGTCTGTAACCAGTTTTTATAGTATTATCTCAGTGTTTCTTAAACGTTAGTAAATTATATATATATATATATATATATATTTATATATATATTTACTAACGTTTAAGAAACACTGAGATAATACAATTAAAACTGGTACAGACTTAAAGGAGGTAGATACTGTAATTTACTAGTCAGAGTTCCAACAATAATAGTTGTTACGATCTAAGCAAACCTTTATTAAATATGAAAAGAGTCGAATATAGTTATTTAGATTTAAAATATTTCTATTCAACTTAACATAATATCTAATATATAATTTTATAGTAATTATTTACAAGTATAGAGCGCAGCGGCATGACTAGACATAATTTTAAAGCTACAAGCACAGAGGAGCGGTCTAAGCACATTTATTTACCGGAGGGAAAACATCTTGTGAAACAATTCTCAGTCATTTAAACTAGCACTACGTTTTAAACTATTTACTTTCAAAATAAAGGGTCTGTTTAAATAAGTTTGAAGACGTATCATGAATATTTTTATATTTTATTTTCTTGACATTAAATAAAAGGAAACACCTTTTAACTAGATGAGTATTTATTTTACGCTCAATAATGAAGAAAAAATTAATTTATACCCAGCTCAATTGGACTATGTGCATTATATTTCACAATGGTTTACGGACAAAGCTTGTCGTGTAAGTGTACAAGACATAATTATACACAGTCAAAATGTTATACTTGACCAGTTATTACTCTGGAATACTGTGATAGAAATAGTTACCCTTACTCCATGTATAAGTCAATTTGTAATTATAAAAATATGTAGTGTACCAGACATCACTGACACATTTTCAGAACATTAGGACTTTAAGCATCTTTGTAATGTTTAGGTCGTTAGTTTAGTCTTATTAAAAAAATAGAATTTTTAAATAAAATATAATTTTTTATATTATATTCTTACAAAAAATAAATTAAACTTTCTCTTTCTGTTCACTATTATTATTGAAAACATTATGAAAACTATTTTGTCAAATCCCTGGTATTCAAGACATCTAGCACTGAATCGTCAAGTCGATTTATAAATAAAGAATAGGCTTTGGTACACACACAAACTTTTTCATTACTCTATTACGTTCTAAAGCTATTCTCAATAAAGCTTTCTAATATGGCAGCCATTCAAATTTGTGCAAAAAAAGGCATTTTTAAACAAGACCAAAACTGAAATTTTTAAAAAATACTTTTAACGAAATATTTATTCTACATTGATATCGGTAGCTCTAAAAGTTTCTATGTATTTGCCAGTCTATTTGGTTTTAATATTCCAAAAAGAAAATTCCATTTTCACAATGTGTGTGTTTAAAAACCAAAATTCCCTATATAAATTTATAGTTTTTACAGAAAAAAATATATTCTATTACGATTTTTTCAGAAATATTCAAACGTTACGAGGAAATTGTTTTTACTAATTACCCTCATAAAAATAGAATATAAACTCTGACGAATGTCCGTTATACATCTAAAAGTAAAACCTAAATATTTTGAACGATCGGTACTAAATTGGTTTTAAAATATATGTTCTGAGGTTTTTGAGCTCTGTGTCGGTGTTTACAGGTTTAATAAATATTGTTTTAACGATCTGGCTCTTCATAACAAAATAAGTAAGAGATTAAACGGGTACATAAAAGAGCTATCTGATGCTACATGATTTAACTCTTGTACGAGATTGCCATGAGACGTAGGAGAGGGTTGGAAACGACTTTTTTAGTTCAATAATGCAGAATTGTTCATGTAGTTACTGCTACAACCAATACAGGTAGTGTATCAGCATATTTTAAAAAGTAAATGGAAAGAAATAGTTGTATATATGTACTTAAATGATCTTTTACATGAGGTGCACTTGTGTCGTATATATGTTCCGTACATTCTTTGTTGACCCAGGTTCATGATTTTAAAAGCATTAATATAAGGGGCAGATTGAAATACGAGTATATATGTAGATTCAAAAAAAATTAAAATTTTGTTGGTCAAGTTTTTCTATGGTTGATTTAGGTTCTAGATCAAAATAGCACTGTTTTAAAGAAAACCAACGGACATAATAGATACGAATTCAGCATTGCGCTTTATTTTTATTTTTTATATCTTTGGTTGGGACTCAAGTACTGACCAATAATATACAAATTATTAAAGAGAAAAATATATAAATAAAATTTTTTTTAGGTACAATATACATTAATGAACTAATATATTTATAGGGGACATTATTTTACTATACACACATCACGGATATAAGAAAACCGTTGTAGTCAATGATCAAAACATTTTTTAAATCCTAGAATAATCGAAAATGGTTTTCAAATTTATTAAAAAGTACACCTATGTGTAAATTTTGGAAGTGGAAACCCACCGTCGGTAGTGTAACCAATCTTTGCTGAGGTTGCATGCATATATAAATATATAAAGCATTTG
>NW_025782787.1:0-33069 GCF_021130785.1 Homalodisca vitripennis
AAGTAGGTTAGAATTAGTATACGTGAGTGAGTGAGTCAGTCCAGTCAGTCAGTTACACATGCGGTTGTATATACAGGGTGGAGCGCGGTAATTTGCTTTTTTGCACTGCAGGCTGTGGCGGCACTGTTGGTCGAAGAGAGGGGAGAGTGAGCGTGGCTTATAGTGACTGACGGGAGATTTGTATTCCTTTGCGTTCTAGTTGCCATCATGCAGTGGACACGAGAGGAGAGGTCGTTTTGTGTTGAAGCGTATTTTTCAAATGCCCACTCGATCATTGCAGTGCAAACGTGCTTTTCGTTTACGATTCGCTGTTCCCCCACGCGGACGTGTTCCTGGTCGGCAATCAATTGTAAATTGGGTAACTGCATTCAGAACAGCATGGAATGTGTTATGTGTACGAAGGGGACCTCAGAGGAAGGATTACAACACCGGAAAACATCGATAGAGTTAGAGCAGCAGTACTGCAATCTCCAAAACGCTCTGCTCGGAAGCAATCACTTGCTCTTGGCATTTCAAGACGTTCTCTCCACCGGATTCTTCATGATGAATTGAGATTTCACCCGTATAAAATGTGCTTGGTCCATTCAATTGTCAGCACGGGGACTATTTGACACGGCGTGTACTTCTTGTGAAGACATGCTTGCAACTATACCGTGTGACACAATTGTGTTCTTTTCTGATGAGGCACATTTTCACCTCAGTGGGTGTGTTAACAAGCAAAAAACAGCGCTACTACTGGAGTGAAAAAAAACCCCAGAGGAAGTCCACCAGAGACCTCTGCATTCGGACCACGTCACTGTGTGGTGCGCCATATCACGTGTAAGGCATCATTGGCCCTTACTTTTTTCAGGATAACCGTCGTGCCATAACTGTGAACTCCGAACGGTACTTGACTATGATACGGGATTTTTTTCAGCCGGCTCTTGAGGCAATGCAATTAGAGGATACATGGTTCCAACAGGATGATGCTACTGCACACACAGCGAGGGTTACCCAATTGTTTGAGGCAAATGTTTCCTGGACGGCTTATTTCTTTGAGGGGGTGATGTGAACTGGCC
This sequence comes from Homalodisca vitripennis, assembly GCF_021130785.1. NCBI lineage: Eukaryota > Metazoa > Arthropoda > Insecta > Hemiptera > Cicadellidae > Homalodisca > Homalodisca vitripennis. The sequence goes on from NW_025782787.1 coordinate 1,059, forward strand.
GGCACGCTCACTAGACTTAGCCCCATGCGATTTTTTTCCTTTGGGGTTACCTGAAGTCGAAGGTGTATATCAACCGTCCCAACACCTTGGAAGACCTAAGGAACAATATTGAGGCTGAAAATTGGCAGGAATACCAGTCGACATGATTGTTAGAATTAATGAAAAACTTCAGAAAACGTATGCAGATACGTTGTGTATGTTGTACGTTGTGTGGATGCCGAAGGTCAACATATGCCAGATACATTATTTACAACCATGTAATTTAAAAAACTCCCTCACTGTTCAATGTAATTAAAATAAAAAAATAATTTTTTCTGAGGTTCATAATTTTTTTATTTCATTTCCAAATCAGCAAATTACCGCGCTCCACCCTGTATATTAGATAGAAAAAGTTGCTTTTTGCAATAAAGATTGTGCTAAAAAAAATTTTCAGCGAAAGTTATAAAAACGAAATGCCTTGTGAATATGAAAAAAGAATTCTACAATGGTTACCTAGTTATGCTAAACATTTACAAACAAAATATAATAAATCGAGAGTTTTTAGTAAAATTTAGAAACATTTTCATCGTGTAATTTAGATATTCTATAAATCAGTCGAGATTCTGCCATATTTGTAGTAAAATGATTTCCGTTGTATTAAAATATTCAAAGACTCTTTCATTTGGTTGTAGAGATTTATACTATTTGGATCTCCATGTCTTAATAAAATTTCCATTTCTGGGTAATCAATTTCAAGTTCTTTCAATCTTTTCGGTATTTCTCTCTTTTGAGCTCTGATAACGTAATAAGGATATTCCCACATGTGATTCTTCTTAATTAATACAAAAACATGGTGTTTTTTCTTATCAAAATTTTTACAAACAAGGTCTGGTTTCATTAAGTCAATTTTTACACTTTGTTTTGCGATTATTTCCGTTTTTATTTTATTTTTAATTTGCAAGTGTTTAACTTCGTCCTCTAAATATTTAATCTTGTTTTCAAGTTTGTACACACCAAATTTACGAATACTTGGCAAAACTTCTTCTAAAACCCAATCTTGAAACATTTCTGCTATCTTCGTTTTTGATTTCAGTATTAAAGAATATATGCCCGGTTCATTAATGAAAATAGTGTTTTTTTGAAAGTTTGAAGGTAAGAACGATTCGTTCCCCCCTTCTGAATCTATGTTATCGTAGCTTTTTTTATATTTGTGTTTAACGTGATCTATAATCGCTTTCATCGTATTTTTAAATTCCAATATTTCTGCAATATCTTTTGCTTTAAACCAAAATTCATTATTTTCGTCAACAAATGTTAAAATTTCTTTATTATTGAATTTGAGTAGATTCACAACTGACTCCATTTAGATAGAAAAGAAATTTAACTAGTAATTTTTATTTCGGGAATAAAGGCCAGATTCATTAATGAAAATAGTATGTTTTTGAATATTTTTCTCGGGGTCTATGGGATAGACTCCTGTAATTTATACATTCAAAAGTTGTTTTATCGTCATTATCGACATTATTTATGATAGCTTGCCTCGTGTTTTCATATTCTAAAATTTCTGCAACATCTTTTGCTTTGAACCAAATTTCGTTATTTTCGTCAACAATCGTAAAAATTTCTGTATTATTGAATTTGAGTTGATTATTGAGTAGGTCTACAACTGACTCCATTTAACTAGTAATTTTTATTTTGAGAATAAAAGCCCAGATTCATTAATGAAAACAGTGTTTTTTTTTTTAAGTTTGAAGGCGGGGGCGAATCACCCCTACCCTTCAGAATGTATGTTTTCGAAGCTTTTTTTATATTTTGGGGTCCATTTTATTCCTTTTTCAATCTTAAATATATTGTTGTTTTACTCTCATTATTTAATAAATTTCCCTCAGAGTCTTGTATAGTTAGAGAGATTTTTTTGAATTCAGTTATTATTTTTTTCTAATTGGAATATAATCGATTTCCTTCGGTTTTTCACTGATTTTTGATCCATAAGCAACATTTGGGAAAAAAGTGTACAAAATCTCAGATTCTTTGTGTAAATGTTCGGTATGATTTTCAAAACTAGGTTCAACGAGATTGCAGTGCACTTCAATTACATCGAACGGTCTAAATTTTGGCGTTTTATTTCCTAAATATACCTGATTTGGCTCAATAGTTTCTTGAACAAACCCTAATAAATCTACTATAATTGCTGAAAACATTATTCTTACTGGTGATTTTATTTGAATTTTATTAGAGAGATAATTTTTTTGCATTTCAAACTTGTTTTCGTCAAAGTTTAAAGATTTATCTGATTATTTGAATGTTTTCAGATAATTTTTGAGGGAATTTTTTATTTGATCGAAAGTATAATATCCTTTGTTTAAACCATAATATTTTGTTATGTTCTTCTCACTAAATCCTATACAATAAGGAGAACTTTCACTAATATTTATTACAAAATTGTCAGAATAAAAACCGCTTAAACCGATGAAATAATTTGATTCTTCCTCTAAATGAATAGGATGTTCCAAGTTTAAAAATAATTGAGAGCTTTCTGAAGTCAACTTGAACAGCTTCATTTTCGCTATTAAAATGGAGAAATTTTTAAAGCAAAAAGATCAGATAAAACTTCAAACGTTTGAAGAAAATAAGAAAGATCAACCAATCAGATTGTTAATTGTTGGTTCAAGTGGATGTGGAAAAAACAACTTTATTATTGAATTTTATCTACAATAGGTTGATTCCTTATTCCAATTTGTATGTTTTTAGTAAATCTTTAGAACAAGACGCATACAAAAAATTACAACAAAGATTCAAAAATATTGAGAAGAACTTAAGCAAAGAAATATCACATTTTTATAATGCTTCTGAGGACATAGTTCCGTTAAGCGAATGTAAACCCAATTCTTCAATCGTTTTTGATGATTGTATTTTGGAAAATCAGGACATTATTAAGGAATATTTCGTAATGTCTCGTCACAAAAAACATATCTTGTATCTATCTTCCCCAATGCTTTTCAAAGGTTGATAAACAAGTTATTAGAAATAATTTGAATATTTTGTGTGTTTTTAAGCAAGACGATCACTATTCGAGAAAGATTTAGACACATAAGTGGGATCTGATATGAGTTTTAACCACTTTAATGAATTATGTGATAAAATTTGGAAAGAAGACTATGGATTTTTAACTAATAATCTAACTTTGAAGCCTAAAAATGGTAAATATTTGAATAAATTTTCTAATATAAATGCTGCTCAGTGGTCTGACAAATCTACTTGATAAAATATTTGTTTACAATTATTTTTACGTTATCTTTACTTTTTATTTACATTATGAAAATAACAGAAAAACGGTAAATCTGTTCACGTTCCACGTTCACGTTCATGTTTCACGTTCATGTTTCACGTTCGTGTTTCACGTTCATGTTTTACGTTTCGTGTTCACGTTTTTACGTTTTACGTTCACGTTTTACGTTCCACGTTCACGTTTCAAAATTTTTCTAATTGAATGGCGAACGTAACTTCTGAAGAAGCGAAAAAACTTGATCAAATCGAAAAGAAATTAATCAAAGAATTTAAAGAACAGATTCGAATTGATGAAAAAGAACAAGAATTTATTCAAAAAATTAATCAACCTGTAACTTCTGCAATTAAAAATGTTGAAGGTAAAATTGAAAACGTCTTAAGCGATAATCAAAATTTGATGAATTTGGTTCCAGTTGTACGACAATTTGCTGATATTTCGATTCCAGAATCTGAAGTAGAAGAGTTTGAATTGCCAAAATTACCATCTTCAACACCATTTAGACCTCGAATCATTGAAGAATCTACAATAGTTGAACCAATAAGTCCTGGAACAACGGATATAATTATTGGTGAAATTGGTAAAAAATTCCTTCCTAGAGTAAAAGATGATAAATTTGGTTTGTATTGGGATAAAAAAAGAAAAGTTTTATGATTGGAAATTTGCCCGTGAATTTTGAACATAATGATATCATTATTAATGAAAAAACATATGAAGGAACTCAAGGTTTATGGAGATTATTAACAGACTATGACGCTCCAAAAGATAAATTATATTCTGAAGAAGATTTGAAAAAGTATACAAAAATTTTATGGGAATCTGACTCAATTTACAAAAATTATGATCCATCTACTAAGAAGCCTAAGTCAAGTAGAGGTAAAAAATATATGAAATTAATTAAACCAATTTGGGAAAAACGAATCGAAGGATCAGGTATAAGAAAATACAGTGATAATAAGATTGAGTACAGATATATCGACGATTTGACAAAACTCGATGAAATTATAAAGTATATTTATGCTCAAGAAAAGGCTGGAAACAACAATTTTTTGAACGAGAAGAAAGCGATTAAGGATTTTATTTCGAACAAACTTGATGAAATGATTGAAAAACCTGATGGAATTAAATATTTAAAACGAGTTTTGCCGGCAATAAGTTCATCTATGATTGAAGGTAGCTGACTTTTGAATGATTTTATCAACAATTTACCTTTTGAATTACACGTACCAACTTATCAGTATCTGGGGCCTAGCACAAAACTCGAAAAAAGACTAAAAAGAGGAGATCCTGGTATAAATAAATTAGATCAAGCTGCTATGGAACACGATATTTTTTATGCAAAAAATAGAGACACAAATTCCAGACATATAGCAGATAAAATTTTGCAAGATAAAGCAATGGATAGATTTTTATCAAAAGATGCTAGTTTAGGTGAAAGATTTGTTGCGCTTCCAACAGCTGGAGCAATGTTTTTGAAGAGAAAACTAGGAATAGGAATCGAAGAGAACTTGAAATTTTAACTATATAAATGGAGGTGAATGTAAATTTCAGCAAAAATCAGAAAGAAAAAAATAAAATCCGCTTTTAAGAAGAAAATACCCGTTAGTATTCAATTTAAAACAGATCAACTAAAAAATGGCGAAGATAAGATATTTTTAACAAATAGACAATACAATAAACTCGAAAAACATAAGAAAAACAATAAAGGAACCAGAATAGAATTTTCTTATAATCAGTTCAAAGAACTTAAAAATGGTGGACTTTTGAAAGATTTATTAGATTTTGGAGAAAATATTCCAGTTGTTAAAAATGTTGTTCCTTATGTTCGTAAAGCTGCTCCAATCGTTAAAAAAGATGTGATTCCTATTGTTCGAAACATTTTAAATTGGTTAGATAAAGAGTTAGAAGATGTTACAAGATCTGGATTAGATGAAAAAACTTTGAATTACGTGAAATCAAACATTAAAAAAAAATTGAAATCAAACCTTTAACATTCGGGGAATTGTAAGAAATCTGCAAAAATATTAAACATTTTAGAGGAATCTTCATGAGAGATACATTACCTGAAAAAGTTAAGAAATTTGGATGTGGAATTGTGAATTTAGACTCGATTATGGGAAGTGGAACGCATTGGATTTGTTATTATAAAAATGATAAGAATGCATGTTATTTTGATTCGTATGGAAGAATTGAGGACAAACAACCTATAGAATTGATTAAATATTTGAAAAAATCAAGCGTCTACTACAATGATTCTCAGATTCAAGATTATAAAGATCCCCCAATTTGTGGTCATTTATGTGTTTTTGTGTTGAATGAACTGAGTGATGGTAAAGATTTTAAAGAAGTTGTTAACAAATTATTACTTAATAAATATGGATTAAAAAAAAATTTTTAACGTATTTGGAACACAAATTAAAACAGAAAGTATTCAAAATGTAGATAATAGTTTCAATTTTGATAGTTTGAGAAATGAGTTTGATAACAAGTTAGAAAATGTACTACAAAACCTTCCAGATTCAGATATGTTTGCTGTCGAGATTGAAGATTTTAAAGCAGAATATGATAACAAACTTGCAAATTTCATGAGTTCAAGTGAAGTTGCTAATAAAATAAAAACATTGAAAAAAGAATTTGAAGATGGTGCAAAAAAAATATTTAACAATTTAATGTCTCATATCGAAAAAGCTGATAAAATTACTGAAGCGATCAAAGTTGAAAAGAATTATGTTAGTTTGGCTAATAAAAAAGAATTGTCGGTGTTCGACCTGGTATTGACAAACATGATGTTGTTGTTAAAGAACAAATTTTAAAACCTCTAAAATTATCAGAAAACATCGATATTGTTGATTTACATGATTCGAATGTTAAAAATGCCTTAGATTTTTAAAGGAAAAAAGAATTAGCAGTGTTAGTAAAGGAATTAATCCATTTGATGTTGTAATGATTCAATTAGAAGATCCTATTAAAATGTTTAATGAACTAAAACAAAATTATGAGAATCATAAACAGCATGTTAAAGATTTTACAAGAGAAGTCTATGAAAAACTTGATGAAAGAAGTAAAAGATCAGTAGACGATGTTGGTGAAATTAATGAAAAACTTATGAAAAATCAAGCAATATATTAATGAGCAATTGGGAAAAAATTGCGCAAAATTATCATACATATGACGATAAAATTCGTGAATTACTTGAAGGAATAGGTGATAAACTCGATAAAGTAAATAAAACTAGAAGAAAACTTTAATAAATTTAAAGAAGATGTCGATAAAACTTTTGAAAACATCGACAACAGATTTAATGGAGTAGGCGGCTATGATGACTAATTTTCCTTATATAAATGGCGCTCATATACTGTGTGAGGTGTAAGGCAAAAACTGAAACAAATTATATAAAATACTATGCAAACATCAATGGAGTTAAGAGAATATCTGGAAAATGTGCTGAATGTAACTAAAAAAAGAGTCAATTTATAAAAACTTGATTTTGAAATTTTTTCCTAATAAATAGAGATGGCGGGACATTACAGTGCTTTCGATCTTTTTATCATGCAACACGAAAGAGATTTGAAAAAAGAATATTGGGATGACATTTCTCAAAAATATGAATTATCCGAAGATATGATGAGATTATACGTAAACAAATTGAATTGGTATAACATTGCTAAATATCAAACTTTATCATCAGAGTTCATTCAAGAAAATATACATTATCAATTAAAAGATCATATGTCTGTTCTTTGTCTCTATCAACACTTGAGTATAAAGTTTTTGGATGAAAATAAAGATACAGTTGATTGGAATAATATTATAGATAGCGGTTACTATCCTGTGCAGATTTTATTGAAATATGTGACCGAGATCGCAAAATTTAAGGAAGAGAATCCTGAATATGACGAAGTAGATCATTAAAAATGACTCTAATCTTTTTAATTATTTTACTAAAATTTATATCTTTTCTTATAAAAACGTACATTAGATCGATGAAAAAATGATATCTTTCTTATACATGATGTTTAAAATTTCTAAATTTTCTCTTATTAAATGGCGGACTACAGAAAATATGCTAGTGATATTGAAAGGGCGGAGTTTAAAACTTTCTATCCAATTAGTAAACAACATTTGAATGAACCAAATAAAAGAACTGAGTTTAATATTGATTTTGGAGATAACTTTTGCTCGTCTAACTTCCAGTTTTATATTTCTGGAACTTTAACAAAACAAGATGGTCAAGCATATCTTGGAACTGATAATGTTAGATTAATCGATAATTTTATACCGTTTTTATTTTCTAAGATTGAAGTAAGAAAACACAATAAATTGATAGAAGAAGTCGAAAACTGTGGCCAATTAAGCACAATTAAAGGAACTATTTCGTATTCAAAAAGTGATGTTATTTCTCAAACTTCTAATGGCTTTGAATCAGATTTTAAATTTGGTGTTTTTGAAGCAGCTGGAAATTTATCTCATTTTGGATTAGGGTTTTTTGAAAATGTTACTATTCCGATCTATAAAGGAGGATTTTATCTAAGTTTTATAAGAGCAGAAGACGATGATGTGATTCTGAAGACTGCAACTGGAAATGTTATGCCTGTTGATGGAAAAATAACAATTACAGATTTTTTTATTAGAGTTCCAATGATTGATTATAAAACCACGAGTAAAATTAGGTTGATTGATGAAATTACAAAAAGTCAAAACATTGTGTTTAATTTTCTAGATTGGCAATGTATTGAACAAAAAGGTATTTCCGGAACAACTTATTCGTTCGATATTACAAATATTTATAGAAATATCTTCAATCCCAAGTTCGTTATCATTGGTTTTCAAACAGGTAGACAGAATAATCAAGAAAAACATCCTTCAAAGTTTGATAGTTTGGATGTAAAAAATATCAGAGTAAAATTGAACGGTTCTTATTATCCAGATGAATTACAAAATTTAAACATTTCAGGAGGTCTTTTCAGAATCATGTATCAGATGTATCAAGATTTTAAGAAAGTTTACTGTAATAATAAGGAAGTGTATTACAATCCTAAAGAATTTTTAGCGAATAGACCTATTTATGTCATTGATACAACAAAGAGTTTTACAAATATTTCTGGTTCAAAGAACGATATAATTATCAATATGGATTTTCAAAATGCTATTACTAACTCGACATGTTATGTGGTTGTGGTTTCTGAGAAATTTTTTGCCTATGATGTGATTAAGAACGATATTAGAGAAATTCAGTAAAATTTTTGAAAAAATCGTCTTATTGTCTATATTATTCATTGGATAATTCTACAACTTTACAGAATTGTTAAAGACATTGATAAAAGTATTCATTTTTAATTTCAAAAGAATATCTTTAAAAATTGGGATGATATTAACAAAAAACTATTCCAAGGTCATCTTAAGGGTTGGACCGGAAGTTATGATTTTAAAAAATACTTTAATATTTACTGATCCTATGTACCAAATTTCAGCAAAAAAGCTCCGATAGTTCTCGAGATATAAGAGTTTTAAGATAAGGGATGATTGAGGTAGATTTTGAAAATTTTGTTATTTTCATGAAATTTTAAGTTGAACTCGCTTGTTTTTGAAGTTTCAGATTTTTCTGATTATTTTTTTTATTTTTCTATGAATATTAAGAAATAGGGGATGATTTCACCCTTATGGATAAGTTAAGTCGAAAGAGTTAAGTATTTACTATATGTGTACCAAATTTCATTAAAATCGGTTGAGTGGTTTTTGAAATATAAAATTATTAATAAATTTGTAAACTAGCACTCCTAATTGAACAACTTATATAGCAGAGATATAGCTTATAACTTTCGAGACTCTCCGTAGCTCAGTTGGTAAGACGCTTGCATTCAAAGCCTGAGGTTCTGGGTTCAAATCCCAGAGCTTCAGGCGCGCTTTTTATTGAGGAAGACATGGTTGTCGTTCAGTGGTTGGGGACAAGTCTTTACACGAGTGGCCATAGTGTAATGACTATAGAACAAGCCGAGTAATGACAACTGTGGTTGGCGCGCCATTTGCTTCCTCACCTTTCCACTTCATTCCTTAAATCCTTCTCTTCCTTAATTCGTTCATTACATTCATCATTCACATCGTTCATTAATACAACATTACACTTACAAAACACCCGACACAAATTCCCTAATTGTATCTCTCCATCAACTTCTACACAGTAGTTACCAAAGAAAATTGAGACTTGGGAACAAAAAAATTCCAGAGTCTAAGACCCGAATTACAGCTCCTAGCCATTAACTTGGTTGGACAGTAGCAGTGCAGGGCCAAGTCTCTAAACAATAGACACCGTAGAAGTTGAATGTGATGTGATTCCCCATAGCTCAAACACGCACACTAACAACACTACACCAAAGACACAATCATTCATTTTGTCTTTTACAATAATTGATGATGTTCATATTATTCTCTTTCATTCCTTCTAAAACTTCAAAAATATACTCTTTCGCTGATGAAAAATCTCGATTTCTTCCGGAATAATCTTTGTAATCATAAACAAAATATCCTAAATAGTTGTACAATAGAATGAAATTATTTCTATTTATCTCTGTGGCAGAAATGTAAACACAAACATTTGCGCTGAAAAATTTATATCTCGGCAGAGTTAGTTCCATAATCTCCATTTATAACAAAAAATCGTTTTGGTTTAATGGAAGAGTATAATGCCAACTGTTACAAGTGTTATAATAGAGGAGAAATTATTGATAAAAGATATTTAGTTTGTAGAGATTGTAATTTAATTTTGTACGAAAGACCTAAACCTAAGAAATTTCGAAATAAACTAACACATTTGAATAACCTGCTTAAAAAATTGCAATATGGAGGTAAAAAACAAACAAAATTTGTTACAGAATTTAGAAAACAGAATAAAAATTTTTACCTATCTCTCATAACCCTTGAAAAAATTATTTTCCTTTTCAAAGAATACATTAGGTTTGTAGGTATCGATACACACGTTTATTATGAGAAGATTTTACCTATAATCTTTCACTATTTGGATATTGAATTTGATTATGATTTTAAGCCAGAAATCCTCGATGATTTTATAGTACACTTGGAAAAGATAAATAATGAACCTCGTGAAAAGAATGTGGTTTTACTCACATTCTCCCCGACTTCTCGAGTGATTGTTAGCAAATTCCATCATTTCCGTTTATAAGTTTTAATTTATAGTTTATTCGTAGCAGATTTGACAACATTTCCAATAGATTGATTCTAAGGAGATTTTACATTAAAACTGCTCAAGAAAGTAGAAGCAAACAGCTATAGATTCGGTAATTTTTCATTCGTGAGTTACTGTTTGATTTTACAGATTTGTTTATTGTCCTTTAAACAGTATTTTCCATTACTGTTTGATTTTACAGATTCGTTTTTTGTCCTTTAAACAGTATTTTCCCTTGATTTACTGTTGGCTCCGAAAGTAAGCTAGAACCGCCATGTTCATGTCTACTTATATACTGTATATATATACCCTTCCAATCAAGATTTTCTAAAATCTTAATAGGGAAATACCGATTATGTGGTTCTTGCAGCGTAATTAAAGTTGAACTGTCATTTCAAACACTATCATTCAATTGGAGGAGAATGATTATGTAGCAAGAAATGGGTTTCCTTTAAAAACTTGCTCATAAGTCTCTCAAATACTCTTCTCTATAATGGTTTAAGTGAATATTGGTGGTAAAATATTAAAAGGAATTATTACCTTTGAACAAATTTAAACAGTATGTGAAAAAAAATAAATTTAGGTTAAAAGTTTATTACATTTTAAATTTAGTTGATTGTACTTATAATTAATTGATAAAGTTTACAATTAATTAGGAGGTAAAACAATTAAATACCAATGAAATTATTTTAAACGGTACAGGAAATTATTTAAAATATGTTTATAACATTATTTCAAAGTGATTTCTATCATCTTTATAATAAATGATATGATTGTGATTTTTGAAAGGTAACAACAATCAATATTATAAAAGTTTAATGAATTAATAGAAAATTAAATTTAAGATAAAGTGTGGTGTTTTAAAATGTGAATGCCACATGTGTCATAACACTAAATAAAAAATAAATTATGATTAAGATACACATGTCAACAGAATTTCAATTCCCAGGAAGGAAAGTAACAATCACTATTTTTATCAACCCAAGTTATTAAAATTAAAAACCATAAAATATCTCTTATCTTTACTACCAATTTACTAGTTGTATACATAAGATAAAATATTTGTAATAAGAATAAATACGCAATACATCTCGGTATGTTTTCATAAAGTAAATCCTCAAGCCATATTGTTGCAAGTTCAATTTTCAAAGCTATTTATTGTATTTTGTTTACTTGGTAATTTAGGATCATTGTATGGACTAATGTTGCCTAGAAACGCTGTTCATAATACACAACTCAATAAATTGCATAAATATCGCAGGTTTTCGCGGTCTTTTGATTAAAACATAAGAAATTAAATTTGTATGTAATCAACAAAAATAATAACTTTACTTAAACAAGACTGTTAATAAATACTTAATGATTTTTTTACCATACCAAGTAAAAATTATAATTTAGACATGTGGCGCTAACTCTATTGCCATGATTCAAAATGTGCAATCAAATAAAGGAATATTGAACATCGATTGTTGAATATTGAACTAACACTGTTCGTCCAAGAGGAGAAATTAGGATTTTTACGGACATTTGCCATCGTTCGGAAAAAATCCTGTTTCCTTCACAATCCGTCCATCGTCAAAAATAACCTTCAAACAAAGAAAGGAGAAATTACCTCTAACTTAAAAATTATTTTGTACTCTGTTATAATATAGAAACTACTGTATTGTGAACTCATGAGACGTCCTATGTAAATAAAGTTATTATTTTTGTAGATTATAAAAAATCGAAATAAACAAAATCTTGTACGGTCAGGATATTATGACAGCAGTTCATCAATTTAATGTTATAATCAGCTGACTGGACTGCTAGAATTAAAACAGCTGATTGTTCTGACTATGAAACAGTGCTGTCGTTTAATAACGGTGGATAATTATTAGTACTCGGTTTTTAAAACACATTATCTCACTTATTTATGGAACGTTTTTTCTTATACTTGGCATCGTTAGATTTGAAATTAAATTGCCTAATTAGAATGTAATAACTGTGAATTTTTGTAATATGTTGATTTCATGATATTTCGCATAAACGTTTTATAAAGCCGCCATTTTTAACATAGCCTTTTAAAAATAATTTTTTTTATATGATGACAACTTTATTGAGTTACAAAAGTCTTAATACTATATTTTGGTTTGCATTTGGTCCAGGAAAAATACCTTAAAATATTGGTAGAAAGTTCTGGGACAACCTTTATAACGATGGCAAATGTCCGAAAGGTCCTTTCAAAACTTCCATTGTAATAGTAAAGTTTAAAGAAATTGTTGAATAATGTTGAAAGGTTTGTAGCTGATTAAAACCAAGCTAGGTAAAGAGATAGTGTCTCGACAGAGGTTTGTTACTGTGATGGGTGTTTTGTAACGTAACAGGATAAACAAGAATGTTGCCGTGACAACAGTTACACCAGCAAGGTGTTACAATAAACTCACTGTTATTTTGACAATAGGGTGACAAAGAACAATAAATTTATTCATTTCGTTGCCGGAAACAGTAAGCTTGAGGTGGAAACAGTAAAAACTCGAAACTCCTCAGTTGTTATTATTTGAGAAATTGCATTTATACAAACGTTTATTCTATTATTATTTGCCTGTAACGGTGTATTGATATTTTAAATTTTTTGTAAAATGTCTTTTATGAGAATTGAAATTTCTTTTCTTCACACGGGTTTTTATAAAATGTTACTTTTAAGTATTAAAAATGGGGCAACTAGTTTAAAAATATAATTCTTACAGTTTTTATTTTAGAAGAAAGTTGCATTTAAATGAGAAACCCCAACATATAAAATTACAATGCCGCAAATTAAACCGTTTTAAACCTTTGGTTTTAACATAGAAAATACAGACAGGCATACGGTAAACGAAACGAAACAGACAATAGTGTCCGATGTAGATAATAAACTATGTCCCAAAATATTCATCTTTATTCAAGACTCTGTATATCATCATGTGAATTTATCAATAACATAAATTAAATATGACCTAAATGTGTAATAGGAATAAAGTTATTCTATTACCATTACCATTACCACTGTAGCAAACGTTGACCAGTAAGACTGGATAGTTCTTGTCAAAATAAATAAAACATTAAAACACTAATAATATTTTCAAAAGGTTAAAATAAACTATTTACATGGAACATAGAGGCTGTTAGCGACCTCAACTAAATGTCCGTCATGTTAACCTCAAAATATTCTTCAATTTAATAAAAGCTTTTTGACCTAACCCAGCCCACCACTTGACGTCCAAAACTGTTCCTATCCAGACTGCGCACTTCTAGGGGCAACTTGTTGAACACTCGCAGAGCCGTGATTTGGTGCGAACTCTTCGTCTTGGTCAGTCTACAGCGAGGTATGTCAACTTGCTCGTTACATTGTGGCTGTGGACATCACTTCTTCTTGTAAATGAATCTTCATGTAACTTAATGTATGCTAGAAAGTCCACAATGTATTGGCCAGCCACAGTGAGAATACCTAGGCCTTGAATAAAGGTTTGCAGTGATCGGTGTAACCACTGGATGTTAAAATTCTCACCGCAGCTTTCTGCAGAAGGAGCAAACGTTGACAACTCGAAGCATGGCCCCAGAGAAGAATTCCATATTTGATATGACTGTGGAACAGCCCGTAGTAGACGGAGAGAAGGTGTTCCGGCGGTAGTAGGTCTTTAAGCCTTCTCAAGAGAAATAGGACTCTGGAGAGTTTCCTGCAGACAGCATCAATATGCGGCTCCCAGCTAAGTTTAAGATCCAGCAGGAAACCAAGCAACTTGACTGGTTCAGTATTTACAAGGTCTACAGTGTGACCGAGGCTGCAAGTGAGTTGCTGGGTCTTTACCTCATTTAGCTGCAATTTTTTAGTTTGAAACCAGTGCATGGCCTCTCGAAACATAACCTCCGACTCATCCCCAAGCTTGATAAGATCCCTTTTCCTGTTCACAATGGTGCTGTCATCTGCAAACAGCAAACCCTCCCACCAAGTGTAAGGTCGTTGACGTGGATTAAGAACAACAAAGGCCCAAGGACCGAACCCTGGGGAACGCCATAAAGAACTGGAAGTGTCTCTGATTCTGCACCACCTAGTGCAAAATTTTGTGTCCTCCCTGACGAGTATGACTGCAGGCTCTTGTTGACAACACCTGAAATGCCATAGCGCTCTAATTTCTTGACTAATATATCATGAGATACAAAATCGAACGCCTATGATAAGTCACACAGAATAAGTTGGAAAGATTCCTTGCATTCAAAAGCCTCCAGCACATGGTTCTCTAGTTCCATCACCGCAGTAGTGGTTGACCTACCCCTCCTGAAGTCGTGTTGTATGTTGGAGAAAAGACCATTTCTCTCGAAGAAATCAACTAACTGTTTTTTCATCACAGACTCCAGAACCTTACTAAGAACGGGGAGAATGGAAATAGGCCTATAGCTCTGGGCAAGATCAGGATCGTCCTTCTTAAATATTGGTACTGTCCTAGCTATCTTCAAAGTATTAGGAAACACTCCATCTCGGAGTCATAAGTTTATGACATACACCAATTGCGGTAGTATATTAGGGATTATCATTTTGAGGACAACACTCGTCATACCATGCACATCTTTACATCTAAACACCTTAAAATGTTTTTACTAATTTGGGGACTTCCGCTTCAGAAGCCGGTCTCCACTCACCAAAAATGACTCCACCTGAAGGTTGGACATTTTCGACAGGACTCCCACCTACATCCGGTATACTGTCTGCTATGTTGCTAACTACATCAACAAAAAATCTGTTGACTTCATCCGGGCTGAGGTTACAAGAAGCAACCGGCTTTTTCCTGTTCTCATTAACCAGACTCCAAGCGGCCTTACAAGGGTTAGTGGCATTGATAATCTTGTCAGAGTTTAACTTTTTTTAGCCTTATCGACTTCCCTACTGTAAAATCTTTTAGCTTTAAGATATAGACTGTAGTACCTGTCTCTTTTCACCTGAAGGCTGGCTGTTTTAAATTTGAAATTTAGTAAAAGAACAAAAACCCTGTACTGCCTCAAAGCTGTAGTTTATTAAGACTGATGACCACCACCGGACTTACTACGTGACATGTGACTAGCCTTATTAAGACCCTTAGGTGCCCTTACTTCCAGCTCAGGAAAAAAGTTGTCAAATATTTTAACAAACTTACGGAATAAAGATCAAAAGCTTCAGTTCCATTGTCAATAGATAACAAAAAACGCCAGTCACTGCAAGCAAGTGCCTCTGAGAATAAGCTAATGTTATCATCTGTTAATGTTCTTTTATAAAACTTGTAATTAGCATTCCAGTTAGGTAGGCCTAGTACATTTTTACTCACCATAGAAGGCTTGATGTCAAATATTACCGCATCGTGATCAGCAACCACGGGTCCCAGGACTGCAGTAGCGTAGTCCTGAAGACAAAGATTGGTAGCCACAGTGTCCAGACACGCAACTCCTCTGGTTGGTAGGGTGTTAGTGACGTAAAGACCAAACTCCTGAGCAAATTCACGAACTGAAGAGACCGAGGCGAATCAAGATATAAGTCAATGTTGAAGTCTCCTCCAATTATTATTATGTACTTCTTTATACAAAGAAAATGAAGGCACAGTTCCAGCTGGTTAAAAAAAGATTCACCTGACCATTTTGAGATCTATAAACTGAGATAATTGCCAGTTCAAGGTCAGGCAGAAAGATACCACTTAGTTCAAGCTGGAGCTCAAGACTAAATTGTCGAACATTCAGTTCCATTACTTTGTGAGCACTACTTACAAAAACAGCAGAAGCGCCAAACCTATGTATCGACCTACAGTATACATCTGCAAGGAGAAGGTTTATGATACATTGGTAAGTTTGTACCTCTGTCTCTAACAGCCAGTGTTCACTTATACACAGAACCTCCGGCCTAGTTTCACTCACTAAAATAGATAACAGGTTCAGTTTCATCCTTAAACACTGGACATTAATAAATAACAACCTGAGCATAGGGCTTTCTGTACAAAGAGCAGGAGGCCTACTCAGTCTATTAACTTTATTACTTAAAACAGTCTCAAGGCCAAATTTACCATCTGAATTAAGGTTTGCTAGATTCACCGTCTCCTCGAGCGAGACCTCCTTTTGCCTAAAAAAGTATTCTTGCCCTTGTCAGCATTAGAGTACTTCTCAGTAGGCCTAGGCTTAGAAACGACTTGGAAAGACGTAATTAGAAACTAGCACACCCGCAGGCCACACTTCAGGCTTTATTAGATCTTCCCTCTTATCAACAGGTACGGCTATTTTGATGGAATTATATCCCGGGAACTTGGTGCGTACTCCTCACAGTGAATGTCACCCGCACATAAACTCAAAACATGATTCTCCACTTCTTTAAGGGTTATACTTATACCAACACGAGACACATACAACCACGCCTTTTTGTCAGCAGACAAGAGGCCGGCGGAGTGATTCGTACTCGTACCCAACACAACATCAGATTTTTTATTCTTGTTAATTTTGTAGGAGTACCAATAACAGAAGATTAAATTTCAGAACTTCCTTTATTTCGGCGATTTGAGCACTTCCCCTTAACAACATCAGCCCAGTTTTCACTAGAAATTGCGGAACTACTTTTTCCGCCATTTTCATCAGCGGTCTTGATTACAGGATTAGTTTTATTCAGTCCCACATCACCCGATGGAGCTTCGACAGAGCTAGTACCCGATTGGTTACTTTCACTTTCTGCTAGTGACTCTTCCGGTGCCTCAACAATCGCTGTTTTTCTTTGACCAGCGGAACAGCGGTTAGAAACAATGACGTCACTAACTGAAGCCTTAAACCTATTTTCCCAATTTTCTATATTTCCAACTGTACGACTTAGCTGTAGAACATTAGAACTCAAATTATCTAATTCATTCAAAATTATGCTAAACAGTTAATGTGACCTTTAGGATCACTTTGGACTACGTTCGAGCATTTAAGGGCCCGCCTATTTTCGATCAGGTTCGTAACCTCAACTTTACAGGTATAGCAGAACCACACGTTTTTATCGCCAATTTTCTTTATAAATCCATATTCTTGCTTGGTAACATTCACACATCCTATATGGTACCAAAAACCGAAAATAGCCTCATACTGATGTCCGGCTTGATTGTCTTCTACGGACATATTTTACACGCACCACAAACAGTTGATTCACCACCAGCCGCCATGTTTTTTCTCTCTTCCATGATAACTCTATAAAAGTACCTTACACCTTATGACATCACAGTATTTAAACAGCCAATGCCTTGCTGCAAGGTAAGACAAATAGTTACTTGTTGACAAATTCTTTTTAAATTTGGAATATTTTTTATGTGTAATGGAACGTGATTAAAAAACTTTGGTCCCAAATACTGAAAAGTAGTAATCATTAGTAATCAGATAACAAGCGATCTGTTTAGTGCCAGTTGTAGTCGAGACGTCAGCAATATAAGAGACTGGTGAAACGGAAGTAGCAGTTTACATAAAATATTATTTTATATCCATGGAAACAACATTGCATTTTTATAGTTGAATGTTTTAAAGTAATCCTAAAGTGTTACGTCGCTGCAATTTTTCAAACTTCGTTCGATTCACAACTAGCCCCGGAAGTAGCACTAGGAACATGATGTGATGGTTAGAAACAGGTCAGGACCAGGACTTATATGGATGAGTTACTTTAATTCTATATAAATCATAGGTTTTATTCACTATTTATCGTTACACAAAGCAGTTTACATCCTAGTTTTAGCGATTATTTACAGCACAAAACACTAGAATAGTTCATTTGTAGTGCTAATAGAAGTACAAATTAATTATAGACAATAAAATACATTGTTATCTATTGTGTAAAAAGTACTAATTTATCTTTGATGCTGTGTATAATCCTCTTAATACCCAAAAGAGTTCAGGGAGAATGGTTATAATAATCCGCAAACTTCAGAGAACAAAATATATTGGAGGTTTTCACTTAGCTTTATCAAAAATACATATGTCTGTTTATGAGAAAGATTTTCTAACTTGTATTTTATAGCAATATTTCTAGTACTTATATTAAGCAAGATAATAGTAATTAGTTGAAACTAATTAATGCTTTTCATTTAAGATATAAAAACGGTAACTAATTTTAGTTTAAATAATATAATAATTTAAAAATTAATGCAAAAAATTGTGACAAATATGTTCTAAAAGTTTTAACTCATTCTATTAGTTACTGAAATTCACGCCAGATCTCTCTTTCACAGTACGAGATGGTAATAACGGGTAAAATAAAATTATACAGTATGCCAGTAATGCCTGATTAGATTATAATATATACAAGTATTGAAATTTCTCTATGTAACTGATATTATTGCAATTTCTGTTTCATGATAAAATATAATTCATCGTTCTGGAGTTAATGTGTCAGCTAAACTTCTAAATCTACAGTGCACCCTGCCGGAGTGAACCATTGCCTGAATAACCATATCACACGTCTTCGATAGAAATGTGAGTTATACAACTGCATCAGTACATATTTAAATCATGAATCCAAAAGGCAGGGCTCCCAGTGGCACACAGAATCCTCTCCCAAACATAAAAAGTGCATGTGAGCATTGATCAAGTCTCGTATCAAAACAATGCTGTTTGTCTTCTTTGACGTTCGAGGAATCGTCCATTTTGAGTTTGTACCGGATGGAAAAGCTGTCCACGAAGCCTTTTTTCTGGAGGCTCTTGAGTCAAACGTCGGATTGCCCGCGCCTGGCCTGATATTAGTCATCTTCAAGCTCCACCACAGAAATTTCCCCAGAAACACGTCGTTACCATGTACTCTACCCAGAACAAGACCATCGTCGTGCCCCAGCCTCCAGCCTCCAGAGTCATGTTCGTCTAAAGGGATCAAAAAATAATCGGCGACGAAAACGAAAAAGTTAAAAAGGAAATCCCACATAGATTTGACAAGTTCACAACATTTACTGCCTTCCTCACTCAACCATCCCTTCTCACCTTACCTGTTTAATGTTTGGAAGATTTCCTTGCACGTAAGATTTGCTTGTTTAGAGGACGGTTTATTTCACTTGCTGCACGTAACATGAAGGTAAACTGGAGCTAAATTAAAACTCATAGAATAAACTCTTCCAACAATAGCTGCGTTACTGTGTCTAATATTAGTGGAAATTAAACGAATGTGGCTGAGCATTAGGAAATATTTTTTGATCTTACATGCAACCTTGATAAAAACGATAAAATGGTGAATTAATAATAAACATGTCAAAACACTGTCTACTAACTATTATGTGTGATTTTAATGACACTTGTATTCATAGAGTAAAAAGAAATTATAATATGCTGTGGTCAATGTTCAATATTATTGGTAATATATGAATTAATTGCACACATTCGTTGTAGTACATTCGCTTGGTTACCAGAAATTGTATTAGAGTACTGCTGTAAAACCTTGTATGAGGTTTCTACATAAACAAAATGAATTATATTATGGTACTCTCCAACCATGGAATTAGGCTGAGCGTCATAGAAGCCAACCACTTACTAAGCTCACACGATTTCTCTTTGGTCACCGTGTATGTAAACATTGCTTTCATGTACGATTGTATTTTTATCTGTCAACAAGATATCTTGAAAATGAATCGAGCTATGGAGTTGAAATTTGGTATGAAAACTCAGCGAAGCCTATTACATAACACGTCACAACTGTGAAGAATATTATAAAATATTGTTGTTTATTTCTTTTATATAACGAGTCTGACTTTACTCTCCTCTCCTAAAGTTTTAAGGTAACAAGCAATAAAAAAATCTATAGAGTATAGTGTTAATTTTTAATACATTATTTCGTTCATAGTACTGAAATATTTAAAAATTAAAGGAATTATAAGTCTGATGCCATAACTCTATAAACTCATCCAGTGTGGTATATAAACCGAGTAGCTGCGAAATGAAAATGCTCATGTTGTGAAATGGATGGTGTTACGGATTATTTCCATGAAAACCACAGAAGTTATAGCCGTGAGCCTTTCTCGCCTTTGCTTAAAAGAATAGGAACTCTGAACATGACTAGGGCTCGTTGAGAACGTTTAATAACGAAGGGTAAAGTAAAACATAAAGATTAATATACCACCGTATTTTACAGGTTTAAAGATTCGTATGTAAATCTTTGTAAAAATATAAAAACTGGAATGATTGACAATATCGGTACAAAGTTTGGCGGGACATGGCTTGTTTAGTCTTTCCACATCGTTGGCTGACGGTTATATAACTATCACTTACGCGTCTGACAGCTGGATTTAAATGTTTGTATAAAATAATTATTTTGGATAAACATATTGCTTCCTATGTTTTTACTTCTTTTATTACCAGACCAAAGGTAGTGTTGTCTGAAGATCAATTTCATTTTTGGACGAAACATTTAATCAATTTTACGAAATTTAAGGCTGACAGCTTCTACTCGTAAACGTTTGGCTCCTAGACTAGAAAATAAATACGAAGAAATCTTGTGGTTTTGTCTATAAAGAACGTCAATTGAGGAAGAAAAAATATTGCCACTGTTATTAAAAGAACACAGCTGATATGTCTCCTACAGCAGCCACATTTAAATTACTTAAATCCATGGAAACAATAATAGAATACTTCGGGAAATTTCAATATTTTGAACTGTTCAGCAGTATATTTAAAAGTCAATCTAATCGCAGCACCTCAGAGAACCACCGAATAAGGAACAAGATGTGAGGCTCAGAGAGAAGACCAAGACCAGGACCTACAGTGAGTTATTTTTATTGTCCATAGATGAAAGTTTCTGCTCTCCTTGTCTCATGACCTTTAAAGTACGCAGTTTACATCCTGGTTTTATCTACAATTTATCTCAGCTTAAATCAATAGTGCATACATTATTGGGTAAAAATAAATAGTTACATATACAAATATATTACGAAAATAGGAACGTGATTGAAATTAATAGATATTTATGTTTATTTATCTTTTCATTACTTGCATTTCCCACATATTTATGATTACTATAAATCCCTTTGGTATGTTCTCATTTAAATGTGCGCTTTGGGCTGTTTTAATTCTCCATGTACCTAAAGCGAGCATACAGTATACAATATCTTAACATTTTCCAAGATATTGGACGGCCTTATTAATTTTGAATCTGATGTACACAGTTGATAGAAACATAGGTGAGTTAGAATATTTTATAACTTCTATGTATGCACAATAGCGTAATTGTTGAACCTATGTTCGTTCATCGGGAGCTTTGACAGTGGGTTCGGGTCATGAAGTTCTAACTTTGTAGGATTGTGTTGATAGAGTGTCTTTTGATGGTGGAAAATTTAGGGACAGGAAAGGGGAGATAAAAGTAAAGAGGAGTAAGGGTGGAGAGAGAGTGAGAGATAGAGAGATATTTTGTGGGTTTTATCTAGTTTTAATCTTATTTCAAACACCTGCTTTGTTCTAGGTATGATGTATTTGTTTTTTCTTATATTACAAGTGTACATAAGTTGCATTTCATGTTGTCGTTACGTTGCTTATCTATACGAAGATTTTAAATTACTTATTATGTTGGTGAGCACATATCAATGCTGCTGATCGCGTCTCGATCTCCACACACAGGCTACGCTATGTGGAGATCATTTCCTGTTTTAGCATCTATGTTGAGATCTTTTTATGTACGAGGAAATAAATAAATATTCATTCATTCATTCATAGAATTTTTTAAGACAACCATTTCCTTAACTATATCACACAGCTAATTTCCCGGTATTCGGTAGTAGCATAAATACTAACAGTGAGCAAAGTAGTGTAAAATAACTGACAAATTCTAAAAAGGGCCAGCTAAATTATGTTTAGCTGCATAAATGTAATAGTTAATTGTAAGCAGTTTATGAATCACAAAAATAGTTAAACCCATTTTGTTTGTTACTTTCCCAGAAGGATTTTAACATTGTTAAATGTTAAACTCCTTCAACAAAAACATTCTGCTTAAATGTATTAAATATAATATATACACGGTGTCCGTTTCATGTAAATGATCTTCACATTTTAACGGCCACAGTGATGCAATGTTAGGTTACTAATTGTATTATCCGTAAGTATCTTTGAAATTTTATTTTTACATTTCAATTTTGTAAATAATCTAGTCAAATCAATTTCTAATCAGTGGTTTTATTATATATCAATATCTAATTGTTGACTTAAATTTACCAGTTTTATTATTGCATCTGATAACCTAAGTATTCAATTTCTTGTATCTTTATATACTTAATGCCTATGTACCTCATTAAATATAAACTTTCAAGCTTTTAAAATTCTACAGCACTAGGAATTGTTTACATCGTTTAATTTTTTTTTCATTCCGATTAAATATGTAATCTTCCCCCTAAAGGCAATACCCACCTGGATATTAAAAAAGTACCCATTCTAAAATATCATTATGAAAATATGATGTAATCTTCCCCCTAAAGGTAATACCCACGGGAATATTTACAAAGTACCCATTCTAAAATATAATTATGAAAATACGTCATAATAATTGACTTAAGACATATATATTTCTCTATAGAATGTATGTGTATGGGTGATTAGATAAGTTGAAATTTATCTCTTATTATTAAGATCCGTGACATAAAAAGGCAACAAATTATAAAAGAATAAGATACATATATGAAATATATTAAACCTTTTCCACAAAAAACATTATTAAATATCAATAGAAACAAAAAAGGTCTGATATTTTAATATTCTTGAACATGAAATATTATTGCGAGTATGTGTCAGCATTTCCAAAGTCTTCCAACTTGCAGAAGTCAAATAATCACAACATGTAGTACAATGTGATGGCCAGTAGCTGGACGAGGACAGGACCTACTAGAATGAGGTGCTTCTATTATTTATTAAGCACAATTTTTCTTCATAATGTCTCTTGATACTCATAACAGCTTAGATTTAATTTTTAGTCATTATTAAATACAACACAAAACACTTAAACAGTATATATAAAAATAAGGCCTAATTCCAAAGCAAACAGAATTCTTATATTTGTTATTTCGTTGCATTTCCATTTATTTTGTAAACATTGTCACTTTTCACAAAATCTCTTTTCCTTATTAAATATATACTAAACTTGTATTTTGAGTTGTTTTAATCCTCTCTGTGCCCAAAGCGTGCAGGAGAATCGGGTTCAATCATATGGAAAATTGTAAACAGTTACAGCAGTTTAGGATCAATTTAACATAGTGGATGAAGAACAATTAATTTGTTAAGAGAAGGATTTTCTAACTTACGTTTTCCAGCAACTTTTTGGATTTTTTGGTCAGGCTAAATATATAATTTATTTTAAATTAGGGAATTTACCGGACTAATATTATTAATAAACTAATTCAAGTTTGATGTTTAAAACCAATTAATTTAAATGCGGTTTCAAAGGTTTTTGATGAAAACTACTGTCTATAATTCCTAACTTATTCAGTTAGTTAAGTAAACATACATCAGAGCACACATCGATAGTATAAGAGATAAGATATAGCAAATGTAAACGATACATAATCCACATGTCACATTAAAATTGGATAATCAGATAACAAGTGGTCTGTTTAGTGTTATTAGTAGTCGTGACGTCAGCAATATAAGGGACAGGTAAAAATGTAAGCAGCAGTTTACAAAAAAATATTATTTTATATCCATGGAAACAACATGGCATTTATAATTTAATGTATTTAAATCATTCTAAAGTGTTGTGTCGCTGCATTTTTCAAATTTCGTTGAGTTCACAGTTAGTCACGGAAGTAGCACCAGGAACACGATGTGATGTGTACACGGAAGCACGTCTGGACCAGGACTTACAGGAATGAGTTACTTTAATTCAATATAAATCATAGTTTTTACTCACTATTTCTCGTTTCACAAAGCAGTTTTACATCCTAGTTTTTAGCAAATTGTTTACAGCAAAAAACACCACAAGATTTCATATGTAGCGCTAACAGAAGTACAAATTAAATATAATTAATACACTGCATTGTTACGTTTTGTGTAAAAGCTACTAATTTGTGTTTGGTGTTATGTATAATCCTCTTAGTACCCAAAGAGTACAGGGAGAGTCAGTTTACATTATTTGATACTAGTCGGACACCAACATATACTGGAAGTTTTTACGTAGTTTTATAATATATATATATATATATATATATATATATATATATATATATATATATATATATATATATATAAATATTAATGAGAAACATTTTCTTACTCGTGTTTTCCAGATATATTTATAGCATTTCTAGTAAGAAAGATATTCGTAATTAGTTGAAATTAGTCAATGCTTTTTATTTAACACGTATAAAAACAGTATCTTATTTTTGTTTTATTGGTATAATTCAATAATTAAATACTTAGTGCCAAAAAATTGTGACAGATTGTGTTCTAGAAGTTTTAACTCATTCTATTAGTTACTGAAATTCATGCCAGAGATTTCTTTCACAGTACAGGGGATAATAACGGGCCAAGCAAAATTACAGTATTTAGAATGCCTACTTAGATTCTAATAATACAAGAATCCCGTGGTGCTCCAACCTTCTTACAACCCTGACATAGCTTCGTGTGATATTCTTGTACCACCGAATGAAGAGAGAGCTGAGAGGAAAGGAGTGGAAGTCGGTGGAGAACATCCAAGCTGAAGTTATAATGCTCCTGAGAGGCATTCCAGTCGATGAGTTCCAGGGTGCATTCCAAGAGTACAGAATTGTCTACGCAGATGTATTGCAGGAGGATGGTATGTTGAAGTATTTTGTCTATTTTTACCATTTGGATGAATAAATCAGTTTTTTTTTCCTGAATATGATCATTACTTTCATAAGGCATCCTCTATCCTCATGTCTCATCAGGTACACAACTGAGTGCACTACGATGTTGACTGACACGATCCAAAAGCACGGCGAACCCACCTATCCTTCCATAACGCATATGTGGCGGGAAGGGCTGTTTATGTTGAGTTTGGATCCATTAACACAAGCCTTTAAATTAAGTTTTTAATGTAGTAAAATTACACTGAAGGCGTCTTAGGACTGAAACGTGAAACTATAGGACCAACAATTGCTCAGAGTATAGACAGGTGTAGATTCTCTCGCGCATAATCTTTACAGTTTTCTCTTCGAAATTAAAATTAACAAATACCTCCGTCAATGATATTCTTTACTATGCGAGTTCATTGTCAAGGTTTCTGACTAATACTTGCAATAGTGTCAAAAGCATTTTTTTCTTATATTTTATAGACTGATGTCAAAACCAATACGCAATATTACATTAATTATATTTTGGTAATTAAAGTATATGCCTGCGAATACGTTTCGTATGCGAGAGAAAACGTGGCTAAAAGGGGCATTACAGAAAACAAACTTTGTTAAGGTTATCAGAATAATGTATCATCTTCCCAAGTTACAAAACTATTTAGTAATTACAATGCAAGGTTATTGCCTCACTTTGAAAGAACTGACGCAGAAGCTGTTAATTTATCATCCATGTTACACACCCTGCATTACTGGCTTAGATGTATAAAATTCAATGCATAATTCTACATACGTAAGTTATAAATTAGCTATAAATGTTTTTAAAATATAAACCTAATATGCTTTTATTTGAATAACAAAGTTTGCAATGGAAAGACACAAGATATTTAGCTTTCTAAATTGAAATCATTTTATTATTTAGAGGTTCTTTTTAAATAAATGTGAGGTACTCCGTAGTTATAAAACATTCTTATTTGCACATGTAGTAATACGATAACCGCGGTTCAAATTGTCAGATTATAAGTCCTTATTTGGATTAAAGTGAGTTACAGTACAAAACACATGTTCGAGAATGTAATAAAATTGTCCAATCAACAACCCTTTGATGATGCAAGGTGTTTAGTACTAATGAATTGATATAAGCCCTGAGCATGTCAGACTAGGGCACGTTGAGAATATTTAATGACTAAGGTTAGAGTAAATTACAAAGTTTAGTGTACCTGCGTATTTTACAGGTTTAAAGATTCGTAGATCACTCTTTGTAAAAAATGTAAAAACTGGAATGTATGACAATATCGGTACTAACACTTGGCTGAAAATGGCTAATTTAGTCATTCCTTATCGTTGTATGAAGGTTCAATTTAAAAAACAACTATATTTCCTAAAAATATCACTTGATTATTTTACTTCCTTATAGTTCCTTTATTACGACCTGCACAAAATCTAGTTTTGACGAGCAATTTGATGTGGGGAGGAAATATTTCATGAATTATACGAATCTCGAGGCTGTTTGTTTATACTTGTAAATGCTTGGCCCCTAGACTAAAAAGAATTAAAATTTAGCTTATGGTCGTGTTCATAACTAAAAAATAATATCAATTACGTGGGATAAAATACGAAAACTTTAATTAAATGATCCAGCTGATAAGTCCCCTACAGAAGTACACATCTAAATTACGTATATCTATGGGAACAACGAAAGAAAAGTTCGGTATATTTAAAAGTGTGTTGAACTGTTCACTACTATATTAAAGAGTCATTGTAATCGCAGCACCTCGGAGAACCACCGAACAAGGAACAGGATGTGAGGCTCTTAGAAAGGACTAGGACCAGGATGTATTGTGAGTTATTTTTATTTTTGATAGATCACCGTTTCTGCTCTCACTATCTCATGACCTTTACAGTACGCAGTTTACATCCTGGTTTTATCTACAATTTATCTCAGCTTAAATCAATAGTGCATACATTATTGGGTAAAAATAAATAGTTTACATATACAAATAAATTACGAAAATAGGAACGTGATTGAAATTAACAGATATTTATGTTTATTTATCTTTTCATTACTTGCATTTCCCGCATATTTATGATTACTATAAATCCCTTTGGTATGTTCTCATTTAAATGTGCGCTTTGGGCTGTTTTAATTCTCCATGTACCTAAAGCGAGCATACAGTATACAATATCTTAACATTTTTCCAAGATATTGGACGGCCTTATTAATTTTGAATCTGATGTACACAGTTGATAGAAACATAGGTGAGTTAGAATATTTTATAACTTCTATGTATGCACAATAGCGTAATTGTTGACCCTATGTTCGTTCATCGGGAGCTTTGACAGTGGGTTTCGTGTCATGATGTTCTAACTTTGTAGGATTGTGTTGATAGAGTGTCTTTTGATGGTGGAAAATTTAGGGACGGGAAAGCGGAGATAAAAGTAAAGAGGAGTAAGGGTGGAGAGTGAGTTTTATCTAGTTGTAATCTTATTTCAAACACCTGCTTTGTTCTAGGTATGATGTATTTGTTTTTTCTTATATTACAAGTGTACATAAGTTGCATTTCATGTTGTCGTTACGTTGCTTATCTATACGAAGATTTTACATTACTTATTATGTTGGTGAGTACATATCAATGCTGCTGACCGCGTCTCGATCTCCACACACAGGCTACGCCATGTGGAGATCATTTCCTGTTTTAGCATCTATGTTGAGATCTTTTTATGTACGAAGAAAATAAATAAATATTCATTCATAGAATTTTTTAAGACAACCATTTCCTTAACTATATCACACAGCTAATTTTCCCCGTATTCGGTAGTAGCATAAATACTAACGGTGAGCAAAGTTAGTGTATAATAACTGACAAATTCTAAAAAGGGTCAGCTAAATTATGTTTTAGCTGCATAAATGTAATAGTTAATTGTAAGCAGTTTAGGAATCACAAAAATAGTTTAAACCCATTTTGTTTGTTACATTTCTAGAAGGATTTTAACATTGTTAAATGTTAAACTCCTTCAATAAAAACATTCTGCTTAAATGTATTAAATATAATGTATACACGGTGTACGTTTCATGTAAATGATCTTCACATTTTAACGGCCACAGTGATGCAATGTTAGGTTACTAATTGTATTATCCGTAAGTATCTTTGAAAATTTTATTTTTACATTTCAATTTTGGAAATAATCTAGTCAAATCAATTTCTAATCAGTGGTTTTATTATATATCAATGTCTAATTGTTGACTTACAGTTACCAGTTTTTATTATTGCATCTGATGACCTAAATATTCAATTGCTTGTATCTTTATATACTTAATGCCTATGTACCTCATTAAATATTAAACTTTCAAGCTTTTAAAAATTCTACAGCACTAGGAATTGTTTACATCGTTAAATTTTTTTTTCATTCCGATTAAATATGTAATCTTCCCCCTAAAGGCAATACCCACCTGGATATTCAAAAAGTACCCATTCTAAAAAATATCATTATGAAAATATGATGTAATCTTCCCCCTAAAAGGTAATACCCACGGGAATATTTTACAAAGTACCCATTCTAAAATATCATTATGAAAATACGTCATAATAATTGACTTAAGACATATATATTTCTCTATAGAATGTATGTGTATGGGTGATTAGATAAGATGCAATTTTATCTCTTATTAGTAAGATCTGTGACATAAAAAGGCAACAAATTATAAAAGAATAAGAAACATATATGAAATATATTAAACCTTTTCCATAAAAAACATTATTAAATATCAATAGAAACCAAAAAGTTCTGATATTTTAATATTCTTGAACATGAAATATTATTGCGAGTATGTGTCAGCAATTTCCAAAGTCTTCCAACTTGCAGAAATCAGAAAATCACCACATAGTACAATGTGTTGGCCCAGTAGCTGGACGAGGACAGGACCTACTAGAATGAGGGACTTCTATTATTTAGTAATCACATTGTTTCTTCATAATGTCTCTTGATACTTAAAACAGCTTAGATTTAATTTTAGTCATTATTAAATACAACACAAAACACTTAAACAGTGTATATATAAATAAGGCCTAATTCCAAAGCAAACAGAATTCCTTATATTTATTATTTCGTTGCATTTTCCATTTATTTTGTAAAGCTTGTCACTTTTAACAAAATCTCTTTTCCTTATTAAATATATACAAAACTTGTATTTTGAGTTGTTTTTAAATCCTGTCCTGTGCCCAAAGCGTGCAGGGAGAATCGGATTCAATCATATGGAAAATTGTAAACAGTTACAGCAGTTTAGGATCGGTTTAACATAGTTGATGAAGAATAATTAAATTTCTTATGATAAGGTTTTTCTAACCTACCTCTTCCAGCAACTTTCTGGATTTTTTGGTCAGGCTAAATATTTAATTTATCTGAAATTAGCGTATTTTACTGGACTAACATTATTAATAACCAATTAATTCATGTTCGATGTTTAAAACTAATTAATTTAAATACGGTTTCAAAAATGTTTGCAGAAAAATACAGTCTATAATTCCTAACTTATTCAGTTAGTTAAGTCAACATACATCAGATCACGCATCCATAGTAATAAGAGATAAGATATAGAAAAATTTAAAATGATACATAATCCACATGTCACATTACAATGTTTGTAATTGGATAATGAGATAACAAGCGATCTGTTTAGTGTTATTAGTAGTCGTGACGTCATCAATATAAGGGAAAGGTGAAATGTAAGCAGCAGTTTAAACAAAATATTATTTATATTTATATATCCATAAAAAAAACATGGCATTTATAATTTAATGTTTTAAAACAATTATAAAGTGTCGTGTCGCTGCATTTTTCAAAATTTCGTTGGGTACACAGTTTCTCATGGAAGTAGCATCAGGAACACGATGTGGTGGCCAGAACCAGAACCAGGACTTACAAGACATGAGTTACTTTAATTCAATATAAATCTTATTTTGTACTCACAATTTCTCGTACATAAAGCAGTTTACATCCTAGTTTTTAGCAAATTGTTTACAGCAAAAAACACCACAATATTTCATATTGTAGCGCTAATCACTATTTTATATTTATTTTACATATAACAACAGTAACTGATTTTTGTTTGATTAATATAATTCCATTATACAAAAAATTGTAGCAAAATATGTTCTAAAAAATTTAACTTATTCTATTAGTTACTGAAATTTACGCCAGAGCTCTCTTTCACAGTACAAGAGATAATAACGGGACAAGAAAAATTACAGTATTTAGTTTATGTATCTATGTAAAAAATATAGTTTTTAATAAAGTATTTAACATCTACAGGATGTAATTTCCCTGAGATATATTGCAAATGTAATGCATTCGTATTTTTTTTTCCTGAAGGGCTTCCTTCATTGCAAGTTAAATTAGTATAAAAATTGGAGAGAGTATGATTTGAAGTATAAACTTGAAAGTTATATTACATTTGGTATTTCAAATTACATAGAAATTAACAAAGTGCAACATATCATGTATAGTTTTTTCTGCAAAAACTTCATGGTAAGAAAGTAAGAATTGCATTTAAAAACCATTCCATTTCTGTTTTTTGAACGGAACACTTTCGATTACTTTTTACATTTATTACAGCATATTACTCTACCTAAAAGTAAAATAAATATTAAAATATAAAAAATTAGGATATAAAATTTAGTTTAAAATATTTAAGTTTTAAATACTAATACATTCTAGATACAAATTTGTTTCTCCCACTGAAATTCCCCAAAGATGTAGAAAGTTCTTATCACTTACTGCAAAAATGAGTTTTACGACAAACAAAATGAAGACGGGATTTGGGAATAATTAGTAGTGTCATTTTAATAGTTTGTTATTATGTTAATATACGGAACTGTACTATCAGTTACGGACGTTTATATTATTTACGAAACACGCCGACTGAATCTTTGTGTACATTTGCCGAAATTTGACCTTTGATGTTGGCTTTTTGGTTTCAAATGATATTCGTAATAAATTAAATAATACATCGTATAATGAATGAGTAGTGTTACCTTTGGATGATATTTGACCTGTTTTACGATTTTATATTATTATTGAAAATAACCATTAACTAATATTCTCTGTTGATTTTACGGATAATGTTAACGAGGTATAGTGATTTTGTAACGTTTTGTGAGATGTTTGAAATGTTTATAATATTTTACTTGGCCAATGTAACTTCAACTGAATTGTCAATTATAAAAGCTATGCTCAAGTTTATAATCCTCTATTCAACTATAAAAAGGCATTTCAAGGACTACAGTTTTACATTAAACAAAATAAAATTCAACTTTAACGCTTTTTGCTACCAGGCCGTGCGGCGTAGTGTACTAGCAAGTACAACGCACTGAGCTCCTAACTTCTGGTAGCCAACATGTTTTTACTCTGGATCTTTATGTTGTTACAACATATTACCATGCATCGAAAACTTTTCATTGCAAGAAAGGCTGATTCCCTCTTAAGGATTATTACTCGTGTTCCCATGGGCCGCTGGCCTGTACGAAGGTCTTAACATACAAAATAAAGAGGAGAAATAAAAAATCGAAGGTCGTTTATACTGACAATACGTGCGGTGTACGTCACTTCGTTTTTAGGCGAGGACAGAGAGACATATAGTTATAGTTACAGTTGGACGGATATATATAAATAATAACATATATTTTATTATAATTATTATTTTATTATTTTATTAACGGATATTTAATATATTATAATATATATATATATAAATACAGAGAGACATACAAAACATATGGACAGAAGCTAAAATAGACTTATACGGTTAAAGCAGTTTGCCCA
>NW_025782788.1:0-32430 GCF_021130785.1 Homalodisca vitripennis
CCAGACCTGCAGAACAACAAGAGCAGATGAGTTTGGGTTGTCTGTGTTGGTCAGTGGTCAACCAATGAGAACAATGGGAAATGAACGTAGTGCAGTGGTTGAGAAATTTTTTGGGCTTAAAATTAATTAAAATTACTAAGCAGGAGTGACAGGCTAGAGGATTTTTTATACAAAGACAATACATGGTTTTCTGTACACCGGGATTAAATTGTACCTGATGAAACTTAAGCTCATTTATTTATTTTTCAACAGACAACCATTTTTACAATTAAAATAAGTCGTTGGTAAAACAGGCTTAAAACTGTTTGGGAACAGGTTGGCGCCGATGAATATCCACGAAATATATAATTCTATAAACATGAAGGATTTGTGCACATAACTGTCATTACTTGTATAGCTCTTGATACACGATTATTGCAATACTGATATTAACTTTCTTTTATAAATATAAAAAAACTGGATTCTTGAATTCTTTGTGCAACTAAATCTAAAACAGTAACTAAAAATATATGCAAATATTGGAATTAAATCCTAGACATGGCACTCTTGGCAAGAGTAACGTTTGAATATCATGAGATTTTTGTGCTTTGGGAGGTTTCAACCTCTGGTAATGAGTTTCTTACGCTTAGAACTTAAAGTAAACATTTGTTGGTTTGCAGCATGACAACATTCTTAGCATCTAGATGTCTAGGCTCGGTACAACAATCAGCTGGTGCCCCAAACTCTGAAATCTCCTAAAATCTGAAATATTACTATTTAAAAAATTCTCCTGCACCTACTGTTTTATAAGCGAGCTATTCACTATCCAGAACTTCCGGCTCACTAGCCGGATCACAAAGATCTCTGCCTAACGAGATTTCTGATACCAACGATGATTCTGCTCAAGAGAGCTTCCAGACTGTGAAGCTTTTTGGTTACATTGATCAACTAAGACCTCATAAGAGCTCCTCGCTTAGAGCCAGAACATCGAAGATCACAGAAATCTTTATCTGCATTGACAGCAGTGTTTAGATTGGATTTGATCTTTGTGTCTGAACACACCTCACACCATTCCACTTCAGCCTGATCTTTGATTAGTGGCAATTACGATACACTTCCTGTAAAGCATTGGTATTGACAATGTTATTTCCAAACATATTAAGAAAAATAAATTTTTCAGGTGGTGTTTATAGTCGGGTTTTAGTACATTAAATAATTTATTTCACTTTGAAATGGTTTAATTGCTTGAGCGCTAGTGTTAAATTCCTGTCCATGTTACCATGAGATAATATCTAACCACGTGTATTATGTAGGGATTACCTTAAAGGGATTATGCGCTCAGATGTGCGCAGTAATTGTGATCTGTAACGGTCCTTTGTTACATGTACCTTACTCTAGTGTATCATGTGACCATGAGATAATATCTAACCACGTTTATCATGTAGGGATTACCTCAAAGGGATTACACGCTCAGATGTGCGCAGTGATTGTGATCTGTAACGGTCCTCTGTTATATGTACGAGTACCTTAGTCTAGTGTACATGTGACCATGAGATAATAATATCTAACCACGTTTGTCATGTAGGGATTACCTTAAAGGGATTACACTCTCAGATGTGCGCAGTAATAGTGATCTGTAACGGTCCTTTGTTACATGTACCTTACTCTAGTGTACATGTGACAATTGGGATAATATCTAACCACATGTATCATGTAAGGATTACCTTAAAGGATTACACTCAAAAGGGTTCCCAATCAAATAAGATCTCTCCCTTTTCATAGCATCCACATCGCCGGGGATAGCCACAGCCGTGATGTTGTCGACCTCGTCCGCTGTATGGTGACTGCTGACACGAAAGTGAAGGGTGTCTGCAGACCCGGGGCTGGGCTGCTGAGTGTCACTTCTGACAGTCCTCTTCCGCCAGACAGCTGCTATGTGATTATTGCAGGCACGAACGATGTCCGCCATCGGTCAGCAGCGCAACATCTACATACATCTGGAGCGCTGCATCACTTCCAAATTGAGGACAGCTAAGGTAGTGGTATTTCACTCTGCCTCACCGACACGACTTACCCGCCCAACATCCGATCCAACAGGGAGACATCTTTAATTAACGCCTACATAGAGGAGCTCTGCGTGAGGCAGAGTGGAGTGGAGGTGGTGGATTTCAACCGTATCGGAAGGGGTGCATTCACGAACCATGGGATGCATCTAAAGCCTCAGTGTAAGCGCCTGCTGGCCGAGCTGCTGATGGAGTGTATGGGAAGGTTCTGCCGTGCTGTTACATCGCGTCCGCCTCCTCTCAAGTCCTGTAGACCGTCTCTGCCCCGGACTGACCACCTGTCGAAGAAGTCAGTTGCCTGTAAGACACCGGCTGCAGTGGAGCCTCCGACGCTGTCCTTTGAGACGTTTGCGGGACGTAGTGAAGCTCAACAACAACAAGAGTGGCAACAACCAAAAAAACTCTTTAATTCTAGTGACATCAAATGTGACTTAAAAATCAAGGATATCAGCATCGGATGTACAAAAGAATAACCTAAATTTTAAACAAAAACAAAATAACAAAATTCCGTTTTCACAATCAAAATTTTTTGCTTTGCACCAAAACGCACAAACAGCTTCTAATAAAGTTGATGAGCTATCGCTCATGGCTGGGGAGCTCCATCCGGACGTTTTCATAGTCACTGAGCATAGATTCTCACCTGAAGCGGATATTGTGTTTAAAATTGACAACTTTCAATTGCAGCAATATTTCACCGTAAACATTGCAAAGGCGTAGGTGTGGCAATTTTCGTCAAGAAAAGACTAATATTCCAACCCTTCAAGGTTGATTACAGTTGTGATCTAGACTTTGAAGTGGGAGGTATAAAAGTCAATCTAATATTCCGTAGGAAAAATTACAATCATTGGCTTATACAGATCCCCAAATGGATTGCTCAATAAATTTTTTTGAAAAATTTGAATCCTTTCTAAATTTTCTCTGTTCTAATTCGTTGAAGTTTATCATTTCAGGTGACTTTAACATCGATGTTTTGGACCACACCAACCCCCTGACCCAGGGGCTATGCGATATTCTCACCTCTTTCGGCTTAGTTTGGTCCGTGAACACGCCAACACGAGTGAGTGCTACATCGAGTACGGCCATCGACAACGTTCATTACAAACGTATTAGACGTTTCGGTTTCCGTTCTGGACGGGGCTGTCTCCGAGCACTTCGCGCAGGAGGCCGGTATCGGGAATCTCAGTCCGAAGATCGAACCCTCTTTTGGTAAATATAAGAAGAGATCTTAAAATTCAAAATATCCAAATTCTTAACAGATTTATCCAAGAAGAAATCCTGGTTTTTTATTGATAGTTTTGATAATGCGGAGGAAGCGTTTTCTGCGTTTACAGACAGTTTTTAATTTTTATTTGAACATCACTTGCCCTTATAAGTCATTCAAAGAGCGATCAGACAAAAAACACAAACACTTGGGATAAATCAAAAACATTCTCAATTTAAGAAAAACATTAAAATTTTATCATTCAATTTACATAGAATCGACAAATGAAGAATTCAAAAATTTCTTTCGAGCATACAAGCTAAATTACCGCAAAGAAATAAAAGCCGCTAAGGCTCGGGATATCGAAAATTAGACTAATGAATTCTGAAAATTTTTCAAAAAAGTGCGTGGAATATAATTAAAAATACAACTCAAACACAAGTCCTAAAACATTTCAAACCTAACCTTAAAATACAAGGTAAAATAAGAAAAAACCCGCTTGAAGTGGCAAGTGAATTTAATAAATTTTTCTCCACGGTTGCTAGGCCGGACCCATGTTTTAGTGGGAACAGCACCCGAGAGGACTCATTTACGGGACCGGTCTCGTCCATGGTCCTGTCTCCTGTGAGCGAGGCGGAGTTGGTCCGTGTGGTGCGGGGAGCTGAAGCCGAAAAAGTCTGGTGACATCAATGGGATGTCTGTGTGGTTACTTAAGCGCTGCTTTAAGCACATTTCAGTACCACTCACAAAATTGATTAACCTGTCGTTCGCCCAAGGCGTTTTCCCTTCCACTTTGAAGGCAGCAAAAGTCATTCCAACTTTTAAAAAGGACGATCCTTGTGTCGCAAGTAACTATCGTCCAATTTCGATTCTTCCGGTCCTCAGCAGAATTTTCAAAAAAGCCTTCCTTTCGACGATTAGAAGATTTCTTTAATCGCTTTGAAGTTATATGTAATGAACAATTTGGATTTAGAAAAAAACAAATCGACTATTGATGCTGTCACGAGTCTCATTGATTCTGTTGTCGATGGTTTGGAGAGGCGGGAACATGTGCTTAGCATATTTCTCGACCTCTCAAAGGCCTTTGACTGTGTGCATCATGAAATACTGTTGCACCAGTTATGGTCAAGCGGTATGTTCGTTGGTTTTGCCTCACAAATGGCTCTCGTCATACCTAAATGATAGAGAGCAGTGTGTGCAGATCGCGAATACCCTCTCAGGAGAGGTTAAAATGCCCTATGGAGTCCCACAAGGATCGATTCTAGGGCCTGTCCTTTTTCTCGTCTACGTCAACAGATTGAGTTCATCAATCCGTAATGGAAAGAATGATTTCAGTATGCTGACGATACGACTCTCTCTGCATTAGATCAAAAACCCAAACCAGATCTTGAAATCAAAGCCTTTGAAGAACTCAACTCATGCATTGATAATTTTTTTCAATATCAATTTGAAAACAAATTGTTCTAAAACAAGCGTGATTAATTTCTGTTTTCGGCAACATGAAAACGAAATCCGACCAATTGTGATAGTGGATGAAACCATAATAGAAGAAGAAGAATCCACCAAGTTTTCTTGGGATGCACCTTGATCGAGGGCTGACATGGGACGTTCACATTGAGAGTGTCTGTTCAAAGGTTGCTTCTGGCATTTATGTTTTACGCAATTTGGCAAAATTTCTGTTCATTGGATATTCTGAAGACAGCTTACTTTGGCCTAATACATCCACATTTAGCTTATGGTCTAAGATTGTGGGGTGGCTGTTCTAGATACAAATTTAATAGAGTGTTTAGAATGCAAAAGAAAGCTGTCAGAATCATTTACAAATTAAATCAGAGAGAGAGTCGTGTAAATTAGCCTTCGGGGGAGCTTGAATTACTCACTTTGCCTAGCCTCTCTACATTCTCGACGTCGTGCTATACTGCCGATTCAAGTGCGTCTCACTTCGGGGTAGCGACGTACACCAATACGGAACTAGAGGCCGGGACAACTTTCGTATGGCACAGCACAGAACTACTGTTTTTGAACGCTTGCCATCTCA
Source organism: Homalodisca vitripennis (assembly GCF_021130785.1). Taxonomy (NCBI): domain Eukaryota; kingdom Metazoa; phylum Arthropoda; class Insecta; order Hemiptera; family Cicadellidae; genus Homalodisca; species Homalodisca vitripennis. Next base: position 5,282 of record NW_025782788.1, read on the forward strand.
GGTTGGTGTGAGGCTAATCAATAGGCTCCCTGAAGAGATCAAACGCGTCAATAACCACAAACAATTTAAATCTCGATTAAAACACTTCTTAGTGTCCAAAGCATTTTACTCAGTTGACGAGTTTGCGATGGGTCGCTGGGATAGTCTTCACTAACATTTAAAAAAATTCCAACTCCCCTTCTGATATCCAAGAAAATTTGGCCACTATCCAGAAAACGGCGGCAGGTGGCACATACCCAAAAAGTAATTTTTATTTTAAATTTACTCGAATATTTTTTTACTCAGAATTAAAATTAATTGTGTTAGTTATTAGATTAGGACTTTTATTTCTATATGACGCTTGCAATACAATTATTGTTAATTGTTTCCTGCAATAAAGAATATTATTATTATTATTATTATTATTACACGCTCAGATGTGCGCAGTAATTGTGATCTGTAACGGTCCTTTGTTACATGTACCTTACTCTAGTGTACAAGTGACAATGAGATAATATCTAACCGCGTATATCATGTAGGGATTACCTTAAAGGAATTACATGCTCAGATGTGCGCAGTAATTGTGATCTGTACCGGTCCTCTGTTACATGTATCTTACTCTAGTGTACATGTGACAATGAGATAATATCTAACCACGTGTATCATGTAGGGATTACCTTAAAGGGATTACACGCTCAGATGTGCGCAGTAATTGTGATCTGTAACGGTCCTTTGTTACATGTACCTTACTCTAGTGTACATGTGACAATGAGATAATATCTAACCGCGTATATCATGTAGGGATTACCTTAAAGGGATTACACGCTCAGATGTGCGCAGTAATTGTGATCTGTAACGGTCCTTTGTTACATGTACCTTACTCTAGTGTACATGTGACAATGAGATAATATCTAACCGCGTATATCATGTAGGGATTACCTTAAAGGAATTACACGCTCAGATGTGCGCAGTAATTGTGATCTGTACCGGTCCTCTGTTATATGTACCTTACTCTAGTGTACATGTGACTATGATATAATATCTAACCGCGTGTATCATGTAGGGATTACCTTAAAGGGATTATACGCTCAGATGTGCGCAGTAATTGTGATCTGTACCGGTCCTCTGTTATATGTACCTTACTCTAGTGTACATGTGACTATGATATAATATCTAACCGCGTGTATCATGTAGGGATTACCTTAAAGGGATTATACGCTCAGATGTGCGCAGTAATTGTGATCTGTAACGGTACTCTGTTATATGTACCTTACTCTAGTGTACATGTGACTATGATATAATATCTAACCGCGTGTATCATGTAGGGATTACCTTAAAGGGATTATACGCTCAGATGTGCGCAGTAATTGTGATCTGTACCGGTCCTCTGTTATATGTACCTTACTCTAGTGTACATGTGACTATGATATAATATCTAAGCGCGTGGTATCATGTAGGGATTACCTTAAAGGGATTATACGCTCAGATGTGCGCAGTAATTGTGATCTGTACCGGTCCTCCGTTATATGTACCTTACTCTAGTGTACATGTGACTATGATATAATATCTAACCGCGTGTATCATGTAGGGATTACCTTAAAGGGATTATACGCTCAGATGTGCGCAGTAATTGTGATCTGTAAACGGTACACTGTTATATGTACCTTACTCTAGTGTACATGTGACTATGATATAATAACTAACCGCGTGTATCATGTAGGGATTACCTTAAAGGGATTATACGCTCAGATGTGTGCAGTAATTGTGATCTGTACCGGTCCTCTGTTATATGTACCTTACTCTAGTGTACATGTGACTATGATATAATATCTAACCGCGTGTATCATGTAGGGATTACCTTAAAGGGATTATACGCTCAGATGTGCGCAGTAATTGTGATCTGTACCGGTCCTCTGTTATATGTACCTTACTCTAGTGTACATGTGACTATGATATAATATCTAACCGCGTGTATCATGTAGGGATTACCTTAAAGGGATTATACGCTCAGATGTGCGCAGTAATTGTGATCTGTACCGGTCCTCTGTTATATGTACCTTACTCTAGTGTACATGTGACTATGATATAATATCTAACCGCGTGTATCATGTAGGGATTACCTTAAAGGGATTATACGCTCAGATGTGCGCAGTAATTGTGATCTGTACCGGTCCTCTGTTATATGTACCTTACTCTAGTGTACATGTGACTATGATATAATATCTAACCGCGTGTATTGTGTAGGGATTACCTTAAAGGGATTATACGCTCAGATGTGCGCAGTAATTGTGATCTGTACCGGTCCTCTGTTATATGTACCTTACTCTAGTGTACATGTGACTATGATATAATATCTAACCGCGTGTATCATGTAGGGATTACCTTAAAGGGATTATACGCTCAGATGTGCGCAGTAATTGTGATCTGTAACGGTACTCTGTTATATGTACCTTACTCTAGTGTACATGTGACTATGATATAATATCTAACCGCGTGTATCATGTAGGGATTACCTTAAAGGGATTATACGCTCAGATGTTCGCAGTAATTGTGATCTGTACCGGTCCTCTGTTATATGTACCTTACTCTAGTGTACACGTGACTATGATATAATATCTAACTGCGTGTATCATGTAGGGATTACCTTAAAGGGATTATACGCTCAGATGTGCGCAGTAATTGTGATCTGTAACGGTCCTCTGTTATATGTACCTTACTCTAGTGTACATGTGACAATGAGATAATATCTAACCGCGTATATCATGTAGGGATTACCTTAAAGGAATTACATGCTCAGATGTGCGCAGTAATTGTGATCTGTACCGGTCCTCTGTTACATGTACCTTACTCTAGTTTACATGTGACAATGAGATAATATCTAACCACGTGTATCATGTAGGGATTACCTTAAAGGGATTACACGCTCAGATGTGCGCAGTAATTGTGATCTGTAACGGTCCTTTGTTACATGTACCTTACTCTAGTGTACATGTGACAATGAGATAATATCTAACCGCGTATATCATGTAGGGATTACCTTAAAGGGATTACACGCTCAGATGTGCGCAGTAATTGTGATCTGTAACGGTCCTTTGTTACATGTACCTTACTCTAGTGTACATGTGACAATGAGATAATATCTAACCGCGTATATCATGTAGAAATTACCTTAAAGGAATTACACGCTCAGATGTGCGCAGTAATTGTGATCTGTACCGGTCCTCTGTTATATGTACCTTACTCTAGTGTACATGTGACTATGATATAATATCTAACCGCGTGTATCATGTAGGGATTACCTTAAAGGGATAATACGCTCAGATGTGCGCAGTAATTGTGATCTGTACTGGTCCTCTGTTATATGTACCTTACTCTAGTGTAAATGTGACTATGATATAATACCTAACCGCGTGTATCATGTAGGGATTACCTTAAAGGGATTATACGCTCAGATGTGCGCAGTAATTGTGATCTGTACCGATCCTCTGTTATATGTACCTTACTCTAGTGTACATGTGACTATGATATAATATCTAACCGCGTGTATCATGTAGGGATTACCTTAAAGGGATTATACGCTCAGATGTGCGCAGTTAATTGTGATCTGTACCGGTCCTCTGTTATATGTACCTTACTCTAGTGTACATGTGACTATGATATAATATCTAACCGCGTGTATCATGTAGGGATTACCTTAAAGGGATTATACGCTCAGATGTGCGCAGTAATTGTGATCTGTACCGATCCTCTGTTATATGTACCTTACTCTAGTGTACATGTGACTATGATATAATATCTAACCGCGTGTATCATGTAGGGATTACCTTAAAGGGATTATACGCTCAGATGTGCGCAGTAATTGTGATCTGTACCGGTCCTCTGTTATATGTACCTTACTCTAGTGTACACGTGACTATGATATAATATCTAAACCGCGTGTATCATGTAGGGATTACCTTAAAGGGATTATACGCTCAGATGTGCGCAGTAATTGTGATCTGTAACGGTCCTCTGTTATATGTACCTTACTCTAGTGTACATGTGACTATGATATAATATCTAACCGCGTGTATCGTGTAGGGATTACCTTAAAGGGATTATACGCTCAGATGTGCGCAGTAATTGTGATCTGTACCGGTCCTCTGTTATATGTACCTTACTCTAGTGTACATGTGACTATGATATAATATCTAACCGCGTGTATCATGTAGGGATTACCTTAAAGGGATTATACGCTCAGATGTGCGCAGTAATTGTGATCTGTAACGGTACTCTGTTATATGTACCTTACTCTAGTGTACATGTGACTATGATATAATATCTAACCGCGTGTATCATGTAGGGATTACCTTAAAGGGATTATACGCTCAGATGTTCGCAGTAATTGTGATCTGTACCGGTCCTCTGTTATATGTACCTTACTCTAGTGTACACGTGACTATGATATAATATCTAACTGCGTGTATCATGTAGGGATTACCTTAAAGGGATTATACGCTCAGATGTGCGCAGTAATTGTGATCTGTAACGGTCCTCTGTTATATGTACCTTACTCTAGTGTACATGTGACAATGAGATAATATCTAACCGCGTATATCATGTAGGGATTACCTTAAAGGAATTACATGCTCAGATGTGCGCAGTAATTGTGATCTGTACCGGTCCTCTGTTACATGTACCTTACTCTAGTTTACATGTGACAATGAGATAATATCTAACCACGTGTATCATGTAGGGATTACCTTAAAGGGATTACACGCTCAGATGTGCGCAGTAATTGTGATCTGTAACGGTCCTTTGTTACATGTACCTTACTCTAGTGTACATGTGACAATGAGATAATATCTAACCGCGTATATCATGTAGGGATTACCTTAAAGGGATTACACGCTCAGATGTGCGCAGTAATTGTGATCTGTAACGGTCCTTTGTTACATGTACCTTACTCTAGTGTACATGTGACAATGAGATAATATCTAACCGCGTATATCATGTAGAAATTACCTTAAAGGAATTACACGCTCAGATGTGCGCAGTAATTGTGATCTGTACCGGTCCTCTGTTATATGTACCTTACTCTAGTGTACATGTGACTATGATATAATATCTAACCGCGTGTATCATGTAGGGATTACCTTAAAGGGATAATACGCTCAGATGTGCGCAGTAATTGTGATCTGTACCGGTCCTCTGTTATATGTACCTTACTCTAGTGTAAATGTGACTATGATATAATATCTAACCGCGTGTATCATGTAGGGATTACCTTAAAGGGATTATACGCTCAGATGTGCGCAGTAATTGTGATCTGTAACGGTACTCTGTTATATGTACCTTACTCTAGTGTACATGTGACTATGATATAATATCTAACCGCGTGTATCATGTAGGGATTACCTTAAAGGGATTATACGCTCAGATGTGCGCAGTAATTGTGATCTGTACCGGTCCTCTGTTATATGTACCTTACTCTAGTGTACACGTGACTATGATATAATATCTAACCGCGTGTATCATGTAGGGATTACCTTAAAGGGATTATACGCTCAGATGTGCGCAGTAATTGTGATCTGTAACGGTCCTCTGTTATATGTACCTTACTCTAGTGTACATGTGACTATGATATAATATCTAACCGCGTGTATCATGTAGGGATTACCTTAAAGGGGTTATACGCTCAGATGTGCGCAGTAATTGTGATCTGTAACGGTACTCTGTTATATGTACCTTACTCTAGTGTACATGTGACTATGATATAATATCTAACCGCGTGTATCATGTAGGGATTACCTTAAAGGGATTATACGCTCAGATGTGCGCAGTAATTGTGATCTGTAACGGTACTCTGTTATATGTACCTTACTCTAGTGTACATGTGACTATGATATAATATCTAACCGCGTGTATCATGTAGGGATTACCTTAAAGGGATTATACGCTCAGATGTGCGCAGTAATTGTGATCTGTACCGGTCCTCTGTTATATGTACCTTACTCTAGTGTACATGTGACTATGATATAATATCTAACCGCGTGTATCATGTAGGGATTACCTTAAAGGGATTATACGCTCAGATAGTGCGCAGTAATTGTGATCTGTAACGGTACTCTGTTATATGTACCTTACTCTAGTGTACATGTGACTATGATATAATATCTAACCGCGTGTATCATGTAGGGATTACCTTAAAGGGATTATACGCTCAGATGTGCGCAGTAATTGTGATCTGTACCGGTCCTCTGTTATATGTACCTTACTCTAGTGTACACGTGACTATGATATAATATCTAACCGCGTGTATCATGTAGGGATTACCTTAAAGGGATTATACGCTCAGATGTGCGCAGTAATTGTGATCTGTAACGGTCCTCTGTTATATGTACCTTACTCTAGTGTACATGTGACTATGATATAATATCTAACCGCGTGTATCATGTAGAAATTACCTTAAAGGGATTATACGCTCAGATGTGCGCAGTAATTGTGATCTGTAACGGTACTCTGTTATATGTACCTTACTCTAGTGTACATGTGACTATGATATAATATCTAACCGCGTGTATCATGTAGGGATTACCTTAAAGGGATTATACGCTCAGATGTGCGCAGTAATTGTGATCTGTACCGGTCCTCTGTTATATGTACCTTACTCTAGTGTACATGTGACTATGATATAATATCTAACCGCGTGTATCATGTAGGGATTACCTTAAAGGGATTATACGCTCAGATGTGCGCAGTAATTGTGATCTGTACCGGTCCTCTGTTATATGTACCTTACTCTAGTGTACATGTGACTATGATATAATATCTAACCGCGTGTATCATGTAGGGATTACCTTAAAGGGATTATACGCTCAGATGTGCGCAGTAATTGTGATCTGTACCGGTCCTCTGTTATATGTACCTTACTCTAGTGTACATGTGACTATGATATAATATCTAACCGCGTGTATCATGTAGGGATTACCTTAAAGGGATTATACGCTCAGATGTGCGCAGTAATTGTGATCTGTACCGGTCCTCTGTTATATGTACCTTACTCTAGTGTACACGTGACTATGATATAATATCTAACCGCGTGTATCATGTAGGGATTACCTTAATGGGATTATACGCTCAGATGTGCGCAGTAATTGTGATCTGTAACGGTCCTCTGTTATATGTACCTTACTCTAGTGTACATGTGACTATGATATAATATCTAACCGCGTGTATCATGTAGGGATTACCTTAAAGGGATTATACGCTCAGATGTGCGCAGTAATTGTGATCTGTAACGGTACTCTGTTATATGTACCTTACTCTAGTGTACATGTGACTATGATATAATATCTAACCGCGTGTATCATGTAGGGATTACCTTAAAGGGATTATACGCTCAGATGTGCGCAGTAATTGTGATCTGTAACGGTACTCTGTTATATGTACCTTACTCTAGTGTACGCTGCAGCCCATCAGTAAGTATTTTAGGTACATTGGTTTATGTAAACTAATACAAACTTTATGCACACGTATTTTATATTTTATCCGATTATGTGAACATGAATAAGATGTTTATTCGTAAAGCTTATTGACATGGTTGAGGTATATGCTGTAATATAATAATTATAGGTTATCCTATACTTATAAAAGCATATGACTACAAACTCAGACTCAGAATAAATGAAAATAGACCGAAGGTTCGAGCCAGAACATATAACTTGTTTTCAAATGTTTGAGTATTGAATCAACCTTGTGCCCATTTCATTAGTTGAATACATAATATCAGTTACCTATTTATTACGTTACAAAATAATAATAGGGATTATAAGATAAGATAATAAAGATATTAAGCGTTATATAAATTCAAACCTATCTTAATACCGCATTTTTTATTGTAACGCATTATTAGGCGTTACAATTATGTATTTTATATTAACATCATTATACTACATAAGAGATTTCTAATATGTGTGTGTGTTTCATTCAATGTATTCAGTAGGTTTTCTATTCTAAAATGATTATTCAATGAGCTGGAGCCATAAAAATAATACCAATAACAATTTTATATTATGAAAAAGGTTCAAACTCCTAATTAAAATGCGTTTCCAGAATTTTCAGGAGAACATTCAATTCAATACCTTCGCAGGTACAATATTTCTCTGAATGGAAGACGTGGGCTCTGAAGTTACTTTTTGTTAGCCTTCCAATTAACTTCTTCCATTTTACGAACCTCATCCCTGCAGGAGCTGAGACCTAGTGTGTTCCAGTTTCATGGCGAGTTTCTTCCCCTCTATAAAAGTAGTTTTTTTAAATGGACAAATTTATTTATCTTATGCATTCGAACAAAACATAATTATTGGTATACGTATTGCTATATAATGAGTCTTCCTATACAATATTTACACTATTTATTATAACAGAGCGGGCCAGTTTTAATTTTTTACTTATTTTAATAACATTTAAAACTCATTTACTGTATCATTAAGTAGTAAATAATTCGGATGGCTAACAATACCCTTTATCTTTTGAAACGAGAGGAGGTTGGTAGACTTCGATTTAGTGGGGAAGTGTTTACGTTCATGCACATTTTTTTCTTCGTAATGTATCTCCAAATTGGCAACAACAAACTTTAAAACTGTTTTCAGAACCCTTATCAAGATATGGATATTTTGCTGCTTTAGGGACAAGTGGGCCATAGTCCGAAGGAATTTTGAAATTAGAATAGGCCTGTATTCATCACAGAGACCCTAAGAATGTCTATGTCGAATTTAAGTACGATCAGTTGAATAGTTTATGAGTTATGGCAAAACTAATAAACAAAGACAGTTTCGCATTTCTAATATTATATAGGGATTTGGATGTATAATTTCCAGAATACCATCATTTTGCGATTGTATTACCGTACAAAAAATAAAACCGTTACCATAGCAACGCCAACACTGAAACCTTCAATTCTGCAATTGCGTACAGCGTATGTTTGAATGTTTTGTGAGAACCATTTGTGGCGGTAAATTATCAACACATTGTTAGTCTATTTTTCTCTATACTAATTTACATTTGCCTATACGTTACTCAAACCTATTGGTACATCTACCTTAAAAAGTGTAATATACGACTTTTTAAATTGCCTATGACTTCTTTTTGTTCTGACCAGACTATTACAAAACACAAATGCAAGTAAATTTCTAAGAAAGCGAACAAATTCGCATATTTCTTGAAATATATAATAAATAAGGTTCGGAAATTTTACTTACCATTTCAAAATATATTATTATGATTATTTTTAATCACCTAGTAAATAAGTCACTTTTGTTCTATTTCAATTGATTAATATAAGAAATTTGTTATAAAATCCATATTTTGTATTTTTATTATTTATATGAATTTTTATTACAATATTTTAGACATATTGTTCAATATTTAATTTAATATAGATAAGCATAATCTAGCCCAGACGCATTTAGGTATAAGAGAGAGAGGGAGCGTGGTCCCAAATCAGTCGTCCGCTGTTCCAATCAGCGCCACACCCCCTGATATCTTAAAGGGTCCTGTCCTTGAAGTATTCTGGGCGCTCTTCCGCTTTGCGACTGCTGCCCGTTCGGCGAATAGCAGATACCCCTCTAACCAACCAGGGCGATAGCGTCCCCTGGAGCGAGCCGCTTCCCGGCATTCTGAGTGGAATCATCGGCCGTGAGACCATGTAGCTCTACAGTTCGTGGGTCACTCTTTGTGCTCGACCCTTTCGTATTGACTTTGTTTTCAAGTGTTTTTCTTTAATGTGCATTACCATCCTCCTCCCACACTCCTTTGGAGGTAATTTCAGGTATTAGTGGAGAAGACAGTGTCCAGTGCGGATTATTCGTCGTTCTACCGCGGCCGCCAGCCGGTGACGCCCGTTTCGCTACGCGCCAATTACGTCGCGCCTAAGCACTCCTGTCGTTGCTGCTCTCCCCTGTGGATCTCTACACACAGCGAGTTTTCCAAGGTACCTGTTAAAACTCCATCACTTGTGTTGTATTTCTCCTCTCACCTCTTGTTACCTGCCCACTTTCCCGCCATTCTGCACATTGTTTTATTTTTATTTTCATAATTGGTCCTCCGATTATTAATTTTTAACTTCTGCCCCGTACATTTTTGGTCCTCCGGGCCGGATTATTGTGAATCAGTCCCTGTAGATTACAGTAATTTGTGTTGTAATTAATTAATTGTAACAGGCGTCGTTACGCCATTTTGAAATCTGCCGTACCGACGCTACCGGCTTGTATGGTGGCGCTGCGAACGTGTTGTACTGGTAACATTGTTTCTTCTCTCGCGCAACTGGATCGTTGACGTCAACAACTATTACGTAATTGTCCGTAGGCAGTCTAATTTTTACGACCGCCCCTCAAACAGCCTGATGGCCCCGATCGATACTTGAATGCACGGCCTCCGCTGCAGTCAGCTGTACCGGTTTTTGATACTGCATTTCTCTCGCCGTAACGGAACTCTGTTTTATATCTCTGAATAGAGACTCGGACACGAGTCCACCCATACTCTCTCTCACATTAGTAATATACTAGTAATGTATTTAGTTAACAACAGGGCAATATCTGGTTTAGTTAATTGACCACTCTTTCTTTGATAGTATTAATTAACTCACAATAATTCTCCATTCCATTAATGTAACTTTGTGCTAGTGGAAATTTAATTGTTCCTTGTAATTGTTTCTAAAGCAATATATTGCTCACTATTCAATTTGCTATTGAATAACATTTCGCTTTGTTCCATTGTAATTTACTTGTTAAATAAGCAACCAATTAATTGCCATTCTAAGTTCTCATGTCAATTTAAGATTTAACTTGAACTGATTTGCTCTCCTTTTCATTTCAATTATATCATTGTTGTTTCATGTTCTAGCGTAAATTATGTTAAGAAGTGTTTAGATTAACTCTCTGATCGATAGTATTGGTGATTGTAGGTCAATTCTATGGTGTACTCTTGCCAAATTATTGAAAGCAACATTTCTTATCTCTAACCTACATATTAGCTACTTATTTCTCTACACTCCATTGTATTTTGTCAATTTTATTTTAAAAGGTTCATTCACCGTTCTCTACATTGTGTCTCTTTATCAACCTGATTAACTTAGGATATCTCTCACGGGTTACTTAATTGTTTAATAACAATTATCACTGTCTCTCTTATATTATTTTTACTAATAATTGCTCCATTTAAAATATTTTTCTCGCCTTAGGGTTACATAACATTGGTACTTAGATTTAGCTATTAAGGTAGCTTAGGTGGACATACCGGCACTTAATGTAATCTAATTTTGTCTTATCTCAACTTAACTTGTTCCCCCCTTTCGCTTACATTGATTTGTTTACATTACGGTATCCCTCCATTGTTTTTTAAATTATCTTTGTTAATTGTCTCATTTTATTGTTTTGTGGCACTATCGGGAAACCTTTGGTAATTCTCATTTGTAAAACTGCTTTGCCCCTTTCGATATCACAATGGCTCCCAAGGAATTCAAATACGAAACTTATCGTAAATCAACAGATCTTATCAAATCTCGTTTTGCTTCTCTTAACGAAACCGTCACGAAAATCACTACCAGCGCTCCACCTTTGACACCAGTTCAAATCAGACAATTAAACACAGTGTTCGCGGAACTAAAAGAAGAAACGCCGCGGACTTTGAACTTAACCTTCAACGTGTCATCGAAGGTGACAGTGAAGCAGCGGATCAAGATACTCTTTCCAAAGATCAGGATGAGGTTAACGACCTATATGTCGCTATTTCTAGCTTGATCGAGGTTCATCTTGTCACTGAACCCACAACTCCCGCGTCCTCATCACATTCTGATCATCCCGCGTTGTTCCCCCCACGACGGTAAACTGGAGTCAAGTTGCCTAAATTAAACTTACAGACGTTTGATGGTTCTCCTATGAAATGGATTTCATTTATCAACCTGTTTGACACTACAGTACACCGCAGTGCTTCACTCTCTAACGTCGCTAAGTTCCAGTATTTACTGAGCATATTGGAAGGCGAACCTCTGAACTTAGTGAAGTCGCTCAATCTCACCCCCGCCAATTACCTCATTACTTATCAGTTGTTGCGGGACAGATATCATAACATACGCCGCCTCACTACTCTCCATCTAAATTATATACTTGACATGCCCGCAGTCGCTAGCAACAATGCTAAACAACTTAGAGCGTTCATAACAACATTTTATGAACATTCAGAGTCCTTGAAAGCCCTGGACTGTGATATCCGCCTCTGATAATCCTCTATTGTCAGCTCACTTGTTGCGCAAACTTGACAGCAAAACTGTCCAGAAATTGGAACAGTATCGTGAGTCCCAAAGAGAGCCTGGCGCCGCTCCGCATTCCCTCCCCAAGGTCACGGAGATTATAAACATTTTTAAATCTGGAATGCTCCCAGATTGAAGACGCTAGCCTTCACACCCACTCTGAGACGAAAATACTGTCTACCTCTTCCAGACCGAGGGTTGAAAAGCGTGTTCAGTTCGCCTCCCCCAAGCAAATGAATTTGTTAGCTACTGACGCTAAAATTAATTCAAACTACGAAGCTCTTTGTTTTTGTTGCCGGAAATCTTGGGCACAAAATTTACCAATGTCCTCTGTTTAAGGACAAGTCTCCTAATGAGCGGTACAACCTCGTTAAAGGTAACCAGCGGTGCATTTCATGCTTGGGAAATCATCCGATTAAAGAGTGCAGATCCAAGAACACATGTTCGACTTGCCACAGGAAACACCATTCGCTTCTGCACTTTAATAACAGCGCCGATAGGCCTAGCTCTTCCGCCACTGCGCCTCTACCCCCCCCCCCCGCTAGCTGTCAACACAACACTGACTTGTGCCGCGCGCTCCACCTCTCTCACTGAAACAAGCACCGTGCTGCTCTGTACAGCACTGGTCAAACTCACTGCCCACAATGGCCAGTCATATATTTTCCGCGCCTTATTGGATTCTGGCAGTATGTCCGACTTTGTTTCTGAGCGTGCTGCTCAGCTGTTAGGCTCCACGTCGCCAGCCTTCTAACCTCACTGTCATTGGGTTAGCCCAAAACATGACTAACACCAGAGGGTCACTAGATCTCAATCTTGAAACATTATCGGGACACTTAATTGCCCAAAACCATTCCTTCCATGTACTGGAAAAAATCTCTCTCGAACTTCCGCGGGTAGAACTTAACCCGGAAGTACTCATGCGAACAAAATCTTTTGTTCTCGCGGACCCGACCTTTGGCAAGCCTGGTCCAATTCGATGTCCTCATCGGCAACTCTCTCTTCCCTCAACTGCTTACCAATGAGCGACACTCTCTCGGGGCGAATATGCCTTCTGCTCTTGGCACTATTTTTTGGATATGTGATTGTTGGAAGTGCGCCGTGTCTCTCTACCGCGCAAAGAACCTCTAATCTCGCCATCTCTCTCCTCTCGACCACAGATACTGACCTCCACTCCTCCCTTCAACGATTTTGGACACAGGAAGAACTTCCGATCTGTAGTAAAAAATCGGAAGAAGAAATCGCGTGTGATAAACTGTTTGAGACATCGCATACACGTGACTCGGAAGGTCGCTATGTAGTCAAGCTTCCCTTTGTTGACAACCTCGCCCACACTAAATTGGGAACGTCAAGGTCAACCGCCGCTCATCGCCTGGAGTCTATGGAGAGGCGGATCCACGCCAGAAATAACTCCCCCCTGAAGGCGCTCTATATCGAGTTCATGACCGAGTACGAGGCGCTCGGACACATGAAATGTCTTCCCCATCCTGATTTATCTGCTCCGCATTATTTTCTCCCACATCATGGGGTAGTGAAAGAGTATAGTAGCGCTACCAAGCTTCGTGTTGTTTTTGACGCCAGTGCCAAGACCGGCTCAGGCCTATCCCTCAACGACGTACTTCTCACCGGTCCAAAGTTACAAAATAATATTTGTGATATCCTTCTCCACTTCCGGCTGAAAAATTTTGTTTTTTTCGTGCGACATCCGGCAGATGTACCGCCAAATTAAGATTTCATCCAGACGACCAAAGGTTTCAGCTCATCCTTTGGCGTGAAAACCCCTCCCTTCCGCTCTCTACTTACCAGCTGACCACGGTGACGTATGGTATGAAACTGTTCACCCTACCTCGCCATAAAAACTCTCCGACAATTGACACAAGATGAAGGTTCCAATTTCCCTCAGGCAGCTCACATTCTGAAACACCATAGCTATGTGGACGATTTGATAGCCGGAGCGTCCACTGAAGACGAAGCTCTCCAACTTCAACATCAGCTGATCGAGCTTCTCCGCTTAGGCGGCTTTGAACTGAGGAAATGGGTTTCTAATTGCCCAAAATTACTTCAACCATTGCCTGCCTCTCATCAAGAATCCCCTGTGTTTCTTCAACCTTCGTCGGACCCTCTGTTCTCCATCTTAGGTATCCATTGGTCACCTGTGACAGACTGTTTTAAATATAACCTCAACTTCACATGTGATGCCCCGACTAAGCGGAAAGTGCTAAGTCTGATCGCTCGGATTTACGACCCGTGCGGTTTTTTGTCCCCTTGCATAATGATAGCAAAGCGCTTCATGCAAGTGTTGTGGACTTCCGGTGTATCTTGGGATGAACCCTTGTCTCCGGACCCTCGCGCTAAAATGGCGAGACTTTGTGATCGACTTAAAAAACATTGTTGAAGTGTCGATCCCTCGGCCGATAATGGCCACCCCCTCTAGCTCATGTGAACTACATGGTTTCTCGGACGCATTCCGAGACCGGTTACGCCGCTGTTTGTGTATATAAGGTGCATAAACACTGATAGTGAAGTGAGTGTGACCCAAATAATTTCAAAAAACTCGTGCTGCCCCGCTAAAACGAGTAACTTTGCCGCGATTAGAGTTTGTGCGCGGCTCACCTCCTGGCTAATTTAGTTCATTATGTACAGTCTCAGTATTCCAGTGTATTAAGTATTGACTCTACAACTTTGTGGTGTGATTCGACTGTGACTCTGTCCTGGATACATACTCTCCCTTACCGCCTCAAAACGTATGTAGCGAATCGTGTAGCTCAAATCCAAGAGCTCATTCCCTCCCTCTTCTTGGCGTCATGTGTCTAGTGCTGACAACCCTGCAGACTGTGCTTCTCGTGGGATCCTCCCTTCGGAACTTGTTCATCACACTCTTTGGTGGCACGGACCCTTGTGGCTGCAACTACCTCCTCCAGATTGGCCCACTTCCAGTTTTTCTCCGCTCGATGATTCTTCCTTGGACGAGTTGAAGCCCGTTCCGCTGTCCGTCTTCGTTGCAGCCTCCCAGCCTCCTTGGGATCTACTCACTCGTTTCTCCTCCTGGACCAAGCTGCTCCATGTGTTGGCGTATCTCCTCCGGTTCGTCTCTCATAGCCGCCGGCAAGAACATCATGTGGGTCCTCTTTCTGTCGTCGAGGTGCGAGCTGCTCAACTTCGCCTCTTCCAATTAGTTCAACGAGAATCTTTTCCTGATGACCTGGCAGCCCTTCGAGACAAACAAGAACTGCTCCATCAAGCTACAGCGCCTTGCTCCCTTCATTGATGCTGAAGGACTCCTCCGTGTTGGTGGTCGACTAAAGCTTGCTGACTTGACGGAAGAAGTGCGCCACCCCTGTATTTTGCCTAAATCTCACCATGTTGTTAACTTACTAATAGACCACACTCACCTACAAAACTTACATTCAGGGGTTCAATTAACCATGTCCCTTTTAGCCCAGCATGTCTGGATTCTCTCTGCTCGTAGTGTGGTGCGCTCGCGCATTTTTCAATGCCTCCCTTGCTTTAAACAAAGACCCAAGCCTTTGTTCCCTCTCATGGGTGATCTACCCAAAGCCCGCATAATTCCCGCTCGACCTTTCTTGTCGACAGGCATTGACTATGGTGGTCCCTTCAACGTCAAGATTCACAACCTCCGCCTCTATCCGACACACTAAAGCTTACATCTGTCTCTTTGTGTGCCTAGTGACTAAGTCTGTACATATAGAAGTCGCCACTGATCTGTCCACGGACGCATTTATAGCCGCACTCACACGTTTTGTTTCACGTAGAGGCCTATGTACCGACATCTATAGTGACTGTGGTACAAACTTTTGTTGGTGCGAGAAACTCTTTACAGCAACTAATCACTTCCTCTGGCAAGCTCCAAATTCACCAATTTTCCCTCGGCCAGAAAATTAACTTTCATTTTAACCCCCCTGCAGCTCCCCACCATGGCGGCCTCTGGGAAAGCGCCATTAAGAGCGCCAAATTTCACTTGAAAAGAGTTCTGGGCACCTATGTTCCCACTCTTGCCCAATTTACCACCCTCACTTGCCAGGTGGAAGCAATGTTGAATTCCCGCCCGCTTACTGCGCTCTCCAGTGACCCCAACGATTTACAACCTCTCACTCCGGGGCACTTCCTGATTGGAGCGCCGCTAGTGGCTGTGCCCGAACGCAACCTTGCAGATTTGCCGGATAACAGGCTGGCTCATTGGCAGCTAGTGCAGGCTTTCTCCCAGCGAGTGTGGAAACGCTGGAGCAGGGAGTACCTCCATTCCCTCCAGCAAAGACTTAAGTGGGAGCGGCCCTCCCGAAATTTACAAGTTGGCGATCTAGTATTGGTCCAACAAGACTCTCCCTCGCTGTGTTGGCCCCTCGCTAGAATAACTAAGCTTTTCCCTGGACGTGACAGTGTAGTGCGTGTGGTAGAACTCAAGACCCCCCAAGGTACCTTCACACGCCCGGCAGTCAAAGTGTTCCTGCTGCCGTTCTTGTCACCAATAGCTTAAGTCTATCTCAACACTTTAGGATAGATAGTTAAGACCTAGTTTAAGATGTTAGTCTTTAGCTTTATTTCTCATGTTCTTTCTCGATCATGCCACTTTTGATTTGTTGAATCCTGATGATTCAAAGCCGCCGGTATGTTCAATATTTAATTTAATATAGATAAGCATAATCTAGCCCAGACGCATTTAGGTATAAGAGAGAGAGGGAGCGTGGTCCCCAAATCAGTCGTCCGCTGTTCCAATCAGCGCCATACCCCCTGATATCTTAAAGGGTCCTGTCCTTGAAGTATTCTGGGCGCTCTTCCGCTTTGCGACTGCTGCCCGTTCGGCGAATAGCAGATACCCCTCTAACCAACCAGGGCGATAGCGTCCCCTGGAGCGAGCTGCTTCCCGGCATTCTGAGTGGAATCATCGGCCGGAGACCATGTAGCTCTACAGTTCGTGGGTCACTCTTTGTGCTCGACCCTTTCGTATTGACTTTGTTTTCAAGTGTTTTTCTTTAATGTGCATTACCATCCTCCTCCCACACTCCTTTGGAGGTAATTTCAGGGTATTAGTGGAGAAGACAGTGTCCAGTGCGGATTATTCGTCGTTCTACCGCGGCCGCCAGCGGTGACGCCCGTTCGCTACGCGCCAATTACGTCGCGCCTAAGCACTCCTGTCGTTGCTGCTTCCCCCTGTGGATCTCTACACACAGCGAGTTTTCCAAGGTACTGTTAAAACTCCATCACTTGTGTTGTATTCTCCTCTCACCTCTTGTTACCTGCCCACTTTCCCGCCATTCTGCACATTGTTTTATTTTTATTTTCATAATTGGTCCTCCGATTATTAATTTTTAACTTCTGCCCCGTACACATATATTTAAGCCAAATACGAGTTATAACTATAAAGTTAATTTTTAAGACATTTAGTAATGTAAGACCAGACCAGCCATTATAGTGTATATACCCGTGTCCACAGTACAAAAATAACTTTTAAAAACATTGAATCTTAAACTAGGTATTCCCAGTTTACAGTCATGTTTACATCTTCACGCCTGTACCATAAAGTGTTTTATTATTAAAAATATCTAAATGTTACTTTAATTTACACATATTGAGTTAATGAATATTTCATACATTATTAGTACTCATGTTCTAAACCGCATAGCATAAACCAACTGGTTATATTACCCTCCTGGGGTATTTAACACGTGCAAAATAATTAAATAACATAGCTACTGTTTTTATTAAATGTTAGAATAAAAGGGCTAAAGATTTCCCCAAAATTCATAACAATATTGTGTTTAAATAAGTTAAAGCCTGAGCGGATATGGCGCTGTCTCTTCCGATGATCATTAGTCTTGGCTAATCAAGTACACATCTTCAACAGCTGGATGTTAGAGGGTGTAACTATACTGACCCTGGCCAGAGGGGAATGGAGTCATGCTTAATGGAAACGTGGGATGAAGGTGACATATCATCCAATAATCCCTTATATCAGCCGAGACTGTATGGTCATCATGGACATGTCTTCTACATGGATTTCGATTCTTCATCTAAATGTCTCCCAGTCTAATTATTTTTAAATTCTCCTCTTTCACTATGTAGTTTCCTTTACAACGAGAATAGTCCTCCAATCACATGTTGTTTATTTATCCCGGAAGGGGATGAGCAGTTGAGTTTTAAGGGGTTGCTTTTGGCGGTGAGAAAGTAGATAATTATTGATATACAAGAAAATGCATTGATTTTCAATCAGCATCTTATTGAGATTATTTCTCGGAGTAAAGTCGTATTATGAAGAATTTCTAATAAACTGCTCATGAAAGAGCAGTATTAAAGGCAGCAAATAAAAACATATTCGCACATTGATCCCCAGATGTCTGCTTTCCTTCAAGTTCTAAGAATTATGGTGATCCTAATTTTGTAAAGCAGAGCCCTAGGGTTCCGGTACACATTACAGATCCTACTGAGTGAAGTGCAATGTACAAAGATACTTCAGATTCTCTATACTAGCAGAAGAAATTCCAGTGATCCGAAAAAGAGTCATTTTGTCAACTAGCTGCGAGTCAATGTCTAGGAACTATTGTAACGACCGATTGGGGACAAGCAATTGAAGTGTCAGTTTTTCAGCAGTTAAACCTGTGAGAAAGGTCCACTCTTGTGTTCCGCTATTCCTCTCAATATATATAAAAAAGCTGACAGAACGCATTAGTGCTTATTTAAGAAAAATAAGAAAGGCTATACTATACAGTTACTGAACGATAATACTAGCTACAGGACAATTCTTCTAGTGATAATTTATCCCATTGCATTGTGGCGCTGCAATTTATCGATTCCGGTTGGGGACGTTTCCTTGCTCTGGAACTCTATGACACAGTCAAAGAAGTGTAATTCACGGTACTGTGTGAGGTGATCCTGGCATTTATACGATCCCCTATTGTTTGCTTGTTGACATGATGACGTAAAAACTGACACACATGTACTACAGACTCTTTACTCATAGGTTGTGTTTGCTTCTACACAAGCCCTTGCAATATTTTGATTTGTAGGATGACTTTAACTACTAAGATCCAAACTCAGTTCGTCTAGTTAATTTTCAATCTACCAGAATTCAATCAGTGATAAAAATATTTCAAATAACTTAAACATTATATTGACACAAACAGTTAGATACAAAATAACTTATAGTTACAGAACGAGGACTGATATGTTTCTAATTAGACATAATTAATGAAATTTATAAAAATAACAGTATTTAATGCGTAAAAATATTTTATAACCTAAAATCATAGTCTGTCACAGAACAGCAATCATCTGTTCAAATATAAATGTATTGAAATCAAACTGAACAATAAAAATAAATACTAACACATATAGTAGGCCTACATAACAAGGAGTAATTAAATATTAGTGTTCTGTGGAAGAAGTGATTTTCGTTTATAAATATTTATTTGAAATTAACAAGATTATTAGTATTTATACAGATTTAATGAAAACTACATTTTTTTAGCAGGTTTTGATTTGGAATTCGGGTAATAGTTAGTAGCCGGCAAGTGATAGATCTGAGTTTGAGGCTTGATGTTGCTAATTATATTTGGGCATACATATTTAATACAATTTTAAAACTAGACTATTATTCAAAGCATATTTATTAGTATGTTTTAATTATTTATATTAGAGTAAAGAGTATTGTTAATTAATAGATAACAGTAAAGGCAACTAATAACCAAAGTTTAAAATCTTTCTTTCACCATATATTTCCTCATATAGATAAGATCCACAATTCTATATACTAATAATCCCATAAATATTTGAGTGATCCTACCTTCCATTCTATGTTGCACAAAGTTGTAATTAGCTTAAGAATGTGACATTTATTTACATACATTTCCTCTCAAATTTTCTTCAATTTAAAAATGTTATGTATTATAGCAGTTCTGCTATATTGAATTTATACATAAATGATGTACTATGAATATAGCAAAAAAATATAGTTTAGGTAGTAAAAATAACATTGCACACTCTCCTTTACCCTTTATCAACCCAGCCCACGAGATGTTTTATTTATCCCAACATCTTCACTGAGGCAAATTTGAATAATCTTTCTATTATTGCACTGGGACTTTCTTTGTTACGTTATTGATAAGAATAGTAACAAATTTAGGAGTTACAATAAAGAATTTGTGTCCTTTTAAGTTTCAAACGTTATTGCAATGTTATATGCGTCAAGGCTTCAAATATCATCTTGTACTATTCAGTGTTCACCAGTATGCTATGTATTAGGAAATGAACTGATCTTGTAGGATTAATAATTTGTTTTACAAGACAGTAACTACTTATTGAAAAATTTCAAAAACAGTTACATAAGTTTTATGTATATTTTACATCGCCGGGCCGGCGTTTCTGGAAATTATGAAGTTGCAGTTTTCAGGTGATGAAGCAGTTAAGTTTGTGAAATGTTGGTAGTTGCTTCATGCCAGGTGTGAATACTTACAGCTTACAAAAATCATACTAGACGACCAAATTTGTACTGAAATAAATGTAAGGTTGATGTTATACATAAAACAGTATTAGATAAAGCCTGGTAAAATCAAAACATAGAACGCCACACTGGACTAAAAAGACTACATTGTTCAGTATAACATGTTCTTATAATAAGGAATACATGAGTGAGAAAAATAACACTAAGTGTAGGACTTAGCGACCATAAAGAAAAGGGCTATTGGAAAAGTGAAAAATTGTTCAAAATTTCCGGTTTTAAAATCATAACATGAAGTGGGATGAAATCAATAAAATACTCCGCGAGGAGAATATTTTTAAACGCAAACTTATACAGAAAATCATTATTCCAACCACTAAGTCAACCGTCGGTTGAGTTTAGACTACTTTGGTTAGCCATTAGAAAAATAAGTGAGAAAAATAGACAAATTAAAAAAAATAAACAAACCTCAAATATAAAATATTCATACACACACCACAACATTATGTTAGGACCCACACAAAGGATAGGATGCGGCTTTGTATACCCATCCACCTCTGGACCATCGATGCCCTGTATTATCTTTAGATAAAACGCCGCGATACCACAAGAAATGTCTGCATTAGTTTTCTTGATACTGTTTGACCTTTACCTATGTGGATGTGATGTGGTTTATCCTCTTGACTTCTGTACAGTGATAACGCCTGGGTTAAAATTTCTCCTTTCTGGAAAGGGGATGTCGTTTATGATCGCTTTGTTTTTATCTTTTCGTTGTTCTCCTTTCTTACACATTGCAGGTTTTATAAATATATACACACATATATATGTGTGTGTGTGTTTGTGTGTGTGTGTGTGTGTGCGTGTGCGTGCGTGCTCTTCTTCAGATCACAGGAAGGTTATGTATATATATATATATATATATATATATATATATATATATATATATATATATATATATAATATAATTCCTATGATCTGAAAAAGAGCTTAGATTTCAATCTTCGAAACTTAGTGTAATACTTTTTTTAATATATCATGATAGCAAATTTCAAACTTCTTAATAAGTTTTCAAAATTTCCATTCTCAATAACAATCTTAAAGCAAATCAAATAACGCCTCTTTTCCTGAATTAAAGTTACTAATCAAAGTTCTAAAAACAATTTGTAATATAATGTTAGTGATTTACAACGATTAATTCTTAACAATTGTTTAGCAAAACAATTGTTCTCCATATCCAGTAAATATAGAATACACCACTTAGAAAACATCTACCACGTATCTCAATAAATTTAAAATCAAAATAATTTAAATCGTTAAGGGATTGGGGACGATAAATATTAAGCAATAATTATAAGGAATTTTATGTGTATTTCTGTATGCAAATAAAGGTGTCTTTCAATTGATTTGATTTATAATTTCACATGAAAAATAAACACAAGGCAGTATGGTGGTAAATAATTTTAATGGCAGACCACGTACTCATCTTTAAAGATTGAGCGACATTTCCACTGCAACAAAGTAATTTCATATACGGAAGTTGCCATCAAACAGTGAGGATACTGTCCGTCCTACAAACGGTGAAGTAACCGAAGCGTCCCAGTGGGTCAATAATAGTAATTCGTAGAAACCACACCTCCAGACTCCAGATCTGATCATTTCCCACTGCACCAGTAGGATCTGACACACTTAGCTTGATGGTCTGTCTAGTATATATAAGCTTCACCAGCCCAGCATTGGTGATCGTACTGCTTAAATGACATCATACAGATAATTGATTGCACAACATACCCATATTATTCTGATACATTATAAAAGATAGTAATTTT
This sequence comes from Homalodisca vitripennis, assembly GCF_021130785.1. Classification (NCBI taxonomy): domain Eukaryota; kingdom Metazoa; phylum Arthropoda; class Insecta; order Hemiptera; family Cicadellidae; genus Homalodisca; species Homalodisca vitripennis. Next base: position 27,822 of record NW_025782788.1, read on the forward strand.
TATAGTACTCTTCTAGATCAGCTAGATCAAATTATTATCCCTTTATGATTGTGAAACACATACATGTACGGATTGACTTCCTACCTTCCACGCGGTATTAAATTCCTATGCCCAGTAGTCTCCTGTTTGCATAACGACATAGTTGATTATTTATTTAATGATTGTGATTTAAAGCCCCTATTATTTTTCCGACTGCTTTATTACTATAGATCATTTAGCGTATGAGGGTTATGAACTCCATTCTAATCTGTTAGAGCACACAGTTACAACATACCCAATTCAAGATCCCACCCAGATAGACAATCACAGCATCAGTTTTGTGATAATGTGCCTAGAAGATAGTCAGTAAGAGTATACTCTAGGGAAGTTATAGCATGACCGGTGGGATGTGCGTGAGGAGTGGAGGAGTTGAGCGCGTGGGGGCACAATCTAAATTAGGGGAGTGAATACGGTGCTACTAACCCTACAAAGAGTTTTCGGCTCCCGGCTCATAGTGGTGGCGGGAGCCGAATATTGTAGTGTTTTGCCAACATTTCTAGACCCTTATGTTCTTACCACGGTGGTCTTTTATGATGAGCAATATAGTATAGGAGACCTTGAGAATATTTGAACATTTCTAGACTCTTTTGAAGTTACGGCGACGGACTTTTTATGATGGGGAATTCAATACAGGAAATCTTGGAAATACATGGTACCGTATGTACGTGATCTTAACAATGACTATGTTCTGCCTAAATTGTGTTCATAGCTCACCCTTTCTTAATGAGTTTTGCAGTAGAGATACCTGGTGGTAAGAAAGGATTTCTCATAAATTGGGATAGGGTTAGAGGAATTTATATTATTCTTGATCTCCAACGACGACAACAGTTCAGAATTATAATTGTTACGAACGCTTTGTTAGCCATTTAAAATTCAATTTATCATATACTAACCGTGTAAGCTTCAGGATTTAAGATAGTAGATACAATTATACACTAAAAGATTTTCAACTGACATAGCCTAGCTGCTAAATTAAAAATTGATATAAAAACTGGTTAAACAAATTTTTCAATATGCACAGTAAAATAAGAAAAAACTCAGTTTTTATCTACCAACGTGTATCAAGTTAATTTAATGATGTATACTTAAAATAACAATAACGCCAACGATCCACACGCAATAGTTAAACATAAACAAAACCCCGTTGTCGATGAAAAATTATTTATTGTTCTTCGAAACTACACCCAAATCAAAATTGTCCAGATTACTTTTAGTATGTTTTTCGTTTTCTTACTTTGTTGGGCGTACTAAAAGAATTGCCAATTGGACTTATTTTTTTTCCTCCTTCAAAAATTCGTCTCAGCGTACTTTCAGAAATTCCAGTTGCCTCTACGACACGCTGTTAAACTTTCTTCAAATTTATAAGTGTGTTGGTTTCTGCTTCCCGTTTCATAAAATGGGAAGCACTTCTCTTGCTTGGCCGTGTATATACCTTTGTACCTCCAATTTTACTTTTTACATTATGATCCATCTCAATCTCTTTACTTAAAACGTAATGAGCACAATGCCAATTAATTCACAAATTGTATTACAACTCGTGAATTGGCACAAGCGAATGTTTTTTTTTTGGGCGGCACGTATAGAAGACTGGAGACCGAAGTTCCACAAGGCTAAATACGGCAACAGACTGAGCCGCTCCACCCCCCACCACTTTAGTTCCGTCTTTGCCTACGACGCATCTCGAAGTCACCGGTCATGCTAATAAATTCTCTACTATACATTTATATTAATACACGACCCACAATCTCGTAAAGGAGGCAACACAGAAAGACAGAGTACACAGAGAGTTTATAATATTAATCAGTCCTTTTCGAGATGGACGGCGAAGAGCAAAAATTTTGGCGTAATACTTTTTTCATATCTGGACGAAAAAATATTAAAATATATTGTTGTACTTTCACTATTAAGAAATAATATGGTACTTAAGCTAAAGTAGGACGTTTACTTTTATAGCTTTTTATTCCAAAATGGAATATCTACATAAATTATATACTACGTATTAGGGGGTTGAATTTCTTAAATTGCCTTAAATTATTTAATATTGACATGTGTCAAAAATAAGTTTAGGAAGTTGTATAGTGGTTTACTATAATTCTTTTAATATAATTCTTTTATCATTATGTCAAGTTTGACTATTTTACTGTCAGATGTTTAAATTCCATACTGAAATTTGAATTGTAAAAATGCAAAAATGTAATGTATGCCATAGGATCCAGTGAGTCGTTTTGGAACTTTACCCCTGGGAGCTGTTAGAGCAATTATACAGCTTTTGAGACTGGGGGACGAATTACAATGACTCCCAAGCTAGACCGCATTATTATTATTGATTGTAACGATTTCCACGTCACATTCGATCATAACTAACAAGAATTTGAACGAGATATACCAAAAAAATTACCATAAATCCTTATTAGCATAGGAGAAATATTTTATTCTGAAATAAAAGTATAATGTAGTGAGTAATCGTTTATTTTATTTTTTTCCTCATTTTTTTTAGATTACTTAAAAATTTATTTGATACATACACTGTACAAATTACTTATATATGGTGGGGTGTGTTGACTCAATCTGTATGTTGAGTTTATTTCCAGTTCACAATCTTCTTAGTGTGGCGTCCGGAATCTAACGCTGTCCACATGTTTGACTCCTGGAATCTGGAGTCACGAAAATCTTGAATGTTGGAAGACGCTGCAATAGGAACAGGGTGAACTGGGGCTAGACTCAACATTCCCACTGCGTCAACCCTTCCCACCATAGCTATGTTATATGTTGAAAACTAAGAATAAATACGTATTCACCCAGATTACACTACGTTATTTTAGTCTTGGTGTCAATACTATGTAAAGAGTTCATTTTGATCTTCCCAACCGAATTTTTTTTTATCTCTTCGGAAGAAAATGAATCCATTTACCTGGAGTCAAATCTGTGTCATCGTCAGATTCAAAACACTTTACTAAGAGAATGGTGCAGTCAAAACCGTTGAAAAATACCGCATATACTCAAGTTCATCGGTAGTGCACCGCCTGGAATGCGATGGAGCTAACTTCCGCTTAGGTATTTCCTGTTCACTTCCGTTCTCGAAGTGCTATCCAATCCATCGATGTCTCCAGAGTCTGAGTTATTGTGTTAACGATAACGCTTGACTGGTGATTTAAAAATTATTTAAAACTCGAGTGAGAATTTGGGTTGATATGGCAGTACATGTTGTAAATTTAACCTTTGTCGTTATCTGACACAATTATGTAAAATAATCGTTGATATTTTATAAATAGCTTTTATAGTGGCACTTTGCCACTAATAAGAGAAACAAGTGCATAATACTTGGAAAATATAATTATGCCAAAGGATTATAATATATTCTACATTGTATTTAGTACATCTAATAGTCTTGCAAACTTTTTCATATTGCTTATGCTTGTTGGAATTGCTTAAAAACAGGGTTTATTATATTCACAAAAGTAATAACGATATACTGAATAGATGTATTTTAAAATAAAAAAGGAAATATGTTGTATTTCAATATTACACATGTCTCAGGACGTTACTCAGACTGGACTTTGTTATTCTAAGGATTGAGCAAAGATGCTAAGTCCTACATCTAAAGCTATATACGAAATAAGTTGTTCATTTCACTATTGACTTCTTTATTATAAAATTAACACATCAACCGCTTCATGCCTATCGTGTCCAACCGGACAATAAAGGGAGAAAGGAATATATAAACTACTGATATACATTTTTAGAAATATTTATGAAGGATAACGTTATATTTTATTACATGAAATCGTATGAAATTCATGAACGACCGAATGGCACATTTTATAAAGGTCAACCAATTGTACTGCTTCCCACCATTGGACGTCCAGCATTTGAATTTTATATTTGCCCACGGGAAATACGTTTCATGGACTGTACAGCACTTCTCGACTTAGTGGGTCACATGTGTTTCAATATTCTCTTTGTGCCACTATTCTATTAGTTTAAAAATTTCTCAGAACATTTTTTTACTTATATAGTGGAATTTAATACTATCCCAAATCTTATTAGAATTAATTAATGGATTGTAAGGGTTCAATTTTTATACCCTGTTTTTTTTTTTCTTAAATGAGAAAACGTTTATTTTGACAAGTAGGTGTGTCGATTTATTTTTTTTCGTCGATAGTCGTCGTCGTCATTCCATTAGAAGGAGTCGATTTGAGGTTAGGGAACCTCTCTACTCGGGGCAGTGCAGTTAGCCGGAGCTCCGATGTGACCGCTGCAGCGTCTGGCGACGACTGACGAAAACGCGTCTCTGCGCATGACCGGCTGGCGGCTACTTATTCAGCCGATCCGACAAGGGACACGAGAGTTTTGCTTGCTAACGTCGTGGAGTGAAGCCAATTCGAGGAGAAGAGTTTTCGCTTGCGGACGTCGGTTTATGAAGTCTGAAGTCGAGTCGAGGAATACGAGAGCCCTGTACGAGAGAATACGCAGTCGGGCAATATATCGTCTTTTGGTGAGTCACCCCGAATTGTAATCATTAAGGGAATTTAAAAACAGTACGAATATTGAATGTAAAAACTAGTGCTGA
>NW_025782789.1:0-24036 GCF_021130785.1 Homalodisca vitripennis
TTCAAAGTAATAGTTTAACACAGAATAGCCATCCTTAGAATTCACGGTCCAAGAGCCCCCCGGGTTTTTTTTTTTTTTCCCCCCCAGGAAAAAAAAAGTTAAAAAAAAATATAAACTAGTGCTGTCTCTCTAAACTTTCTGGACTCCTGCATCAGTTTACTAACAGTTACTTTAAGTTGTTTTTTTCCTAATATATATTTAACTAAAATGTTTTATTTGGTTCCTTTACAATAATTAATCGCGATATAATAATCCTATTTTCGATAATTATAAATGTGAAGAATTAACTGGTATAAAAAGATAATCTACTAATCCATTAAGAATATTTAAAATGTTTTTCATGTTAATCTGATTCCGTTAAACCATGTGAGTTTAATTTTACAAAACAACCCTATGATGAACTTACTTCGGTTTTTTAGTTTATATCCGAAACTCTTATTTCTTATTCTGAAGTCTTTATTTTATATTTATTTCATCAATTGTATGTGTGTGTTAACACCCAAACTATAGAATTTAGTTGCAGCCGAAAGATTGAACATAGATAACATTGTGTACCATTACAGGGATAAACCGAGAAGACACAAATCACATACAGTCTCATCACTCGGCGTGAGGTTCCATTTTATGTGTTAGGCCAAGGATTTACTAGCAGTTGGTCCATTCTTTTGTCCGGATAGTAAACGATTGTGGTGGCGGTATTTTTTGTTTTTTTTTTCTTGGCCCTCGAAACAATTAGAGATTTAATTTTGCAGCTTTGAAAGCTAACTAGTTCCTGATTTTTATTATTGCAGGTAAATCAAATGTGAAAGGTAATTTCAATACCTTCTTTTAATATAAAGATCCTTAAATAAAAACAACTTCCTTATGCATTTTGTGGATGTTAAAATATGCTGTAGGGAATGTGTCATAATTGCAAATCAAGACGCCATTACACAAATTTAACTGGAAGTAGAACTAAATGCTCCTGTGTGATGGGATCTATACGTTCCTTAAACTAAAGTTAACCACACCAGTAGAAGGTAATGGTGATTGTTTACTTATTTTATTGGTTTTACAAGCAAAGTATCCAAGTTTCATAAATCTTATAAAAGTCTGTTTTTTAATAAATATAGGAACTTACTTCAGGACTTTTTTGATATGAGCCGTATAATTAAAAATAGTTTGGAAGTTCAGATTTGAAAGCTTTATTTTATTTTTAAATTTGTGTTAGAAGCTATTCACTCGACTAGCAGCAAACTCAACTTATTTAATGTACAAAGTTTGGTATAACGTTCCTTCGGTACATCCAAAAGTTCAAGATTGTTTTTCAACTCAACAGCTGTAACTAAGGGAAGGAGGGCCATAAATATAATATTCAATTATTATCATATAGTGAGGCAAATATTGATTTGATAGTAAGAAAAGTGGTTTTATAACCTAATCCCAAGAATGGGGCTTGATTTCAATATATTTTAACCAGAGGGACGACGCCCTGGAATAGAATCTATAAAAGAGGTCTAGTGACTGATCTTGATTCTTATTATTAGACTTATTTTGAACAAATTTGACATCCATATCCTACATAATTTTTGCTACCAGCATTGATAGCAATCACAAGTGGTTCCATCAAGGGGGCAGAGTCCCATGATTAAACCACTTATCAACGGTGTTCTGTCGTCTTTGTTATAGAACGGTAGTTTACAAAACTTGATTTAATTCGTTAATCATCAGTTATGACCCGAGGTCCACTATTCCATAAAGAAAAATGGGAAATCGTAGAGTAAGTTGTTATTGAATTATAACATCTATAAGTTCGTGCCATGCCATAGAATTGAAATATTCAAAAATACTTTGATTAAAGATACCATCATCAAGAGATGAAATCTCAGTAATACTTATTTACTAAAACATCTTTTAATGTAAAAGTGTATTAATAACTAAAGTTAAAAAAATAATGTTCATGAAAAAATGAAACTAAGGACCTCACAGAAACGAATTACAAACGTATCGATTATAATATTTCAGATGAATACAATGACATAAATACACTACCAGAAACTGCATTTATATTTTATGAAGTCAATACCATATCATTGAAAAGTTTCGTAAATCAGTTGCATATAAAATTAAATGTTCCTATTACGGCCAAAACTGACATACTGAAAGTAAACAAAGATACACTGTCACTCAAAACTGCATTGACAATTATCATTCATTGAATATCTTATGGAATAGAGAATGCAAGGTAAAATACTCTGAGAATTACTCGGCATGGTATATTAATGCCAATGAATGGAAACTGAACACATTGGACGAATATGATCTTTACACGCTATTTAAGTACGAAAGACTGAACCAATAGACTCGATGATAAAACTGCAGTTAAAGTCACAATATATTTTTTAACACCGTCTTTAAAAGGAAAGAAGTTACACAAACAATAGATTACCTTCAAGCTACAACACAGTAAATGGTAGCGACAGCGGTGGCGTAACTTGATCCTGCAGTCTTTTACGTGCGTCCGAAATTGGCCGACACGACCGAATAAGCCTAACGGCTTTTGTTCGTTTGCGCTGTTACTCCATTTAAGTTTTTAACGATTTTATCTAAGGTTAATACCGATGTATATACAGTGTTTTAAAACCTCTAATTATGGTATCTCTATACCCAAACACACTTTTTAAAATTTGCTTTAATAAAACAGCTGGTTAATTTTTAGGGCTAAAAGTGTTGAAATTTACATTTCATGTAATAGAAAAATAAATATCAATTATTAGATAAGGGTAGTGGTATACCATATAATGTTTTATGTATATTATTATATAATGTTAATATTTTTATGTAGGCCACTCAACACATGTGAGATATATATCGCTTAGAGAATTGTTTGTGCTGTAGACCCAGCGGTACACCACAAAGTCCCTGTGAGGCGCCCATGGCAAGAGGAACATTCACCAATACAGTAGAGAGATACAAGTCCTTTTGATCACAGTTTCCTTCCGTGTTGCACTTCAATAGCAACGTCAGTCAAGCACTCCCCTTGAGGCCAGAGTGAGAAGAGAGGAGATGACGAGTGTGTAGTGAAGGGAAGAGAATTGTACTGTCATGTTATTTCGAGGATTATTGAAAGAGGGACTATTGAGTGTAAAAGTCTGGCGGCCCCGTAACATCTCGTAATTTAACCCCCACTCTAATCACGCTACAACCGTAGTAGAATATATTGTAGAAACAACCAATTGGTGCATTGTTTGATTCAAAAATAGATGAAAAATTAAACTAATTGCAGAACATCCTTTTATTATTATATCTCGAAGTTTTTTGGTTAGTGATGTGCTCAATAATTCTCTATAGTTAAGTTGATTTATGGATGAAGTCATAATTTTACTGTTATCTTGACATTATTTTGTTAGTGATGTGTCACTTTTGAACGTCAATTAGACTATCCATATGATATTAGTACAAATACGTTTATTTTTATACACAGTAATGGTTCTTTTGCACGATCAGCTAGCTAGAACCATGGTATAAATTAATTGTTTTATATGACTTTAATTGTTTGAACAGAGAATATCAAAATTTTCCATGGTAAAAATTGGCAAAGTAATAACGTATTATATAAATATTATTGTTTCACGTGAATCTCTCAAGATTGGGATGTTTTAAAATAAGTAAATCTATGAAAGGTTCTACGGTTCCATTGTTTTTTATACAGAATTCATTCAAGATGAAACACTACAAGATAGCTCTTAGATTGCCCAATATGAATTAACAGTTACGTTCATAAGTAAAATACATACATGCTAGATAAAATATGTATTAAAAAAATTTACTGAATTTTAACTGTATTTTCAAAAAATGTTATATTTCTGATATTAGGATTTAGGAATAGGTAAATTTATTTCCAATGTTTTTAACACATATTTTTTTTATAATATTTCATCAAGATGTCTTCATAGTCTTAACCATTAAAGTCTGTAAGTAATTTTTCTGTAGAAGTATATTAATTATGCATTCCATCATAACAAGAAGATTATATTGTGTTGAAGCAGTATTGTATAATACAATAGATTAAAGGGACAATTGAAGATAGTATGGACTTTCTAATGTTTTGTAACAGTTTTTATCAATACAAGTTATTGAAAAATAATCATCACAGTGTTGGAATCATCACAGGCGTCACAAGATACGTTACGAGAATCCAGCAACGTTATAGCTCTGACCGTCAATCTTGTAGTAAACTGCCTTTTACTTTTTCTTAAAAAGTACGTAATTTATATATATTATATATATATATATATATATATATAAATTACGTATATTATATATATATATATATATATACGTATTATATATATATATACTCTTCTTAGTACTTTAAAGTTTATACAAAAACAGAAACAAAAATTCAGTGCACATGTTTTAATTTTCGAGTTAAACCCTTCATCAGAACCTCACTGAATAAAAACATACAAAACCAAACTCAAACCAAGAACAAAAGACATAACCAAAAATAACATTTTAATAAATAAATACCATATAACAACAAGATTACAATCAGCTGTGTGTGGGAATATTTGTAAATGTTTACTATAGAACTAAAAATGTTTTTGTTAGAAGAAGGAAAAGAGAATCATCTTAGGTTCAAAACACATCTGGTTGCCTTTATTTTAAAAATTAATTGATGTGTGATTTTCAACATATCTTAAATTAATCGGATTAGTATTTTGATTTGGAATTAGGCTCTAAAATGGTAAATTCCTTTTAGGCTGAAGCAATTTTCTAATTTATTTTTATTGTATTGAATCGCATGAGCAGATAATGGTCTCTCATAATTTTGATGAACAACATCAAAATCGATGATTGGTCATTCTCACTCTTAATGGAGTGATGGTTTTTTCAATATAGTCTTTGGGACAGAATTTACAGGTTAGTTGATAAATTATGTTTTTTTTTAGTGCAATCAATGTTAAATTTAATAGGATATTCTTTTTCAGTTGTGCTACTTTTAAACGACTTAGAATTTATTAACATCTTACAAATGCCGCATCTTGGGTTGTTACAAGGGACTGCAACACGTTTACATTTGATGTTATTACTTTTTTGGATTGCCCTCATGCTTTAATTTCAGTCTAGAGAGAATGTTTTGTAAATTTAGAGGTTTTTTAAAAATTACTTTGGGGGGCTTAGAAAATAAATTTCTAGTTTCAGGGGAAGATTCAAAAATAGGAAAAGGAACCTTTAGAATTTTGTTGATTGTATGAAGGCCAGGAAAATATTGGGTGATAAATTTAGGATCATAAGGATTAATAGCACTGGAAATGTTTTTAGGTGCTCTGATTTGTCTATCAACAAGATGTTTTGGATACCCCTTTTCAAAAAGTACATGGGACAGTCTGTTTATGTAGGTTATGGAAGTCAGATTGATTGCTACAAAGATTTTTTGCCCTTATTTTATAAACTCTTGGGGATAGATTTTTTAATGTGAACTGGATGGCAGCTGGTGAAATGCAAATATTGCATTTTGTTACTGTCTTTGACATGAATTTTTGTTTTAAATTATGATTTTTAATAAATACATCAGTATCCAAGAATGTTACTGAATTTGGTGAGATAGACCATGTAAATTTTAAAATGCTAAATTTATTGAGATTAAAAAGAAAGTCGTTAAGTTCTTTGATACCATGCTGCCATATTATAAAAATATCAACTATGTACCTGAACCAGATTAGAGGTTTATAATTTTGACTAGTCCCATAAAAATATTGACGTAAGAAGGAGCCATCCGTGTGCCCATAGCAGTTCCTTTAGTTTGAAGGTAATTTTGGTATAGACATTTAAAACTATTTAAGGTTAAAATCATGATCATAAGTTTGAAAATGAAATTAGTACAGTACTAGGTTTGGAATGGTTTGGGCGTGAATCAAGGTAATTTTGGGCACCGCTGAGACCATCATCTGTAGGAATATTTGTATAAAAAGATTTTACATCGACCAGTAAGACGTCGTTAGGCACAGGGTTGATTAATTTGAGCTAATTTAGTTTAAAATGTCATGAGTGTCCTTTGATATAGGAAGGAAGTGTTTCTTACAAACGGCTGCAAGATGTCGTCAACATAAGCAGATATCCTTTCCGTAGGGCATCCATAGCTTGGAGATGATAGGCCTGCCAGGAGGTGGTCTGGTAGGCTTGTGTGTTTTCGGTAAAGTCTAAAACACAGGAGTTCTAGGATATCTAGCTGTTCGTAGTTCAGTGGCTTTCTGAGACAATCCCTCTTGAGGACCGTTGTTTCATAAGGTAATTATGGATTTGTTCATTATGTTGAGGAGAAGGATCTTCATCTAATTTCTCATATGTTGATGTGTCCATTCAGTTTGTATTTGTGATTCACCAATATAATCTAAAGAAATTCATCAGAACGATAGAGTTAACGTTGGTGCTGGGTTAAAATAATTATGTCTTTGTTTTCACGTAGTGATTTAATTGCTCTAAATTCATTTTCAGATAAGTTTTTGGTAGTATTTAAGTTGTTAGGAAATGAAGAATTTGATAGATTGGCTAGGACGACGTTTATGAATTCTTCAACAGGATGATTAAGTGGTAAAGGTGGAGTTCTCAACCTGGTTTTGTTTAGAATTTTGATAAACAGTCAGGAATTTTTTTCAGTTATATTTTGATTTCCTGTATTTTGGACAGTAAAAAAGTAACTTTAATCTTATACTGCGTGCAAAATTAAGGACATCCGTAACAAGTTTTGAAGTGGACAAATCTTGGTGTGGGGGAATATGTCAGACCTTGTTCTAATATCGATTTTCGTGAACATTTGGCGAATAGTTAGACAGGTTTTCAATTCGCAAGGTTTCTTCATCGCTTTAGTTAAAAGGACGTAAGTTGTAGCTCATGATTGTCAGACTTTAGTTGGTGGTTGTAATTGGATGAAGACTGTTGATTTGGCTTAATATCGGTAGCATCCATGGTATTCTTGGTATTTATGGTTTTAATAGAAGTTCTAGTTTGCAGAGGAGTGTTATCGGAAGAATTTGAAGGATGGTTATCGGAGGAATTGGAAGGGACTTCAAAGGAAGGCGTAGAAATTATTGGGAAATTTGGAAGTAAATGTAGATTATCGAGAATGTTTTCAGTAACACATTAAGATGTTTGCGGAAAGGTTTGTTGTGGAATACAAGGATAAGAATTTGAATTGATAGTGGGGAGTAGAGGTAGGTTATTTTTATCAGAAATTGGACTATTACCAACACAAAAATGATGTGAAATTGGACTATTATTTTGGTATTTATCAGCTGAATTGCAATAGTTTTTAGAATTCGCTTGCAGGTTTGACAGCTTGAGAAGTGACGAATTGAATTTTTTAGATATAAATTTCTGTGAGTTTGATAATATTATATTAAGGTCATAAATTGCGTCTTGATACTTATTAGATATCTCCAAATGTAGCAGTTTAAGTTGTTTTTCCGTGGTGTTGGGCAAGAGTCTTGTATGAATTCAAAACTAGATTAGTTAATTAAAAGCTAGTTTTATGGCTAAACCAATAACACTACTGTGAATTTCAGGAGGAAGACCAGTTAGTGGAAATTTGGGTTGCAGGCCACGTGGTGTGAGACCTAAGGATTATCCCAACATGATAACAAAAGTTACAGCAGTATGTTGTACCTTGGTTCGACAAATGTTGTAATTATGGATCATGTATTGTAACTTGGGTTTTTTAAACTAAAAATGTGTGGTTATACCTATAAATATAAATTTATTTCCTCAATTTATTTACTGGGATGAATAAAAGCTCGTATTTTTACTTTAAAATTTCATTTACTTTTAACAATTTAAAGTGATCTAGAAGAACTATTGTGGAAATATCACATTATGAAAATAAATTAACACGTAAGAAGGGTAGCCAATATAAATTTTTGACAGCTAAAATATATGTATCAATGGTTTAATTAGCCACTTAATGTTCGTACTTAAGTTAACTAATTAACTTTAAAAGAAGAGAAGTCTAAAGGAACTGTAAACAGTTAAAATGTGTGCAACTAAGTAGCAGATCCTTTTTAACCGAATATTTGAACAAGGACAAAAACATTCTTTTCTATATTTTAAAGCCATTCGCAAACATTTTTGCTTCAGTTCTTTCTCTTTCATATTGGTCCCTCACCATTTCCAGGCCATCATCATTATCATCTTCGATTAACCTAGTATCAGGAACGTTATCAGATTTGAAAAGTCAGTGCTTTCTTTGGTTTTTTTTTGAATTCCTGTTCCTTATGGTTCCCTTTATTTTTTATTAATCTTTAACATTGGATCTTCAATTTATTTTTTTCTAGAATTTCAGTAGTATTTTGATGTTTACCTTTTCTCTTCCCATCTGTAGCTTATGTAGGAGGGGCTATGGAGAAGGGATGAATCATTTCTGGAGATTTTTTTCATACTTAAACCAGACCAAACTACTTTTGTTCCAGTGGCTTTAGCCAGGAGTAGCTAAGATTGCTGGAACACAATCGGTTACAGTTGTATGAACCTATGTATTTTGAAACAAAGCAGAGTTTGATGCAGAATATATTTGAGTTGAAGCTAGAGCTACTGATGATAGCATTGAGCCCATTGCAGGTAACATCGTATAATTTCTAAGGGGCTTGGTTAGCAGTCAAACCAGGATATACATTTTACAAAACAAGAGTTCAACATCTGATTTCAATGTTTATAGCAACTATTAATACGTTAGTCTCGTGGTTGTCTAGGATGAATAAAATGTTTTTGTCCCTGGAAGGTTGTACATGATTAATGATATGTTTGAGATACGGAACAAAACATATTTCAATGGACTGCCTAAAGGGTTGGCACCAACATTGCTAACCTGTTAGTGCTCCCAACAGCATGTTCCTTTAGGTGTACCATGGGAAAAAAAATTAGTATAGAAAGCTCTTTATTTCCTACGAACCATTTATTGTATTTATTGTTGTGAAATATACACCTCTTTCGCCTCAAGTAGCTGAGCTCAGTTGCTTAGTGTTAGGGGAATTATGCACAAGTGAGGTTCCAGTTTCATTTATATTGTAAATTATATGTGGAGGAAAACCGGGCCAAGATAGACTTTATATTAGTAAAGAATGCCTTTACATTTTCTTTTTTGAAACTAGTTGCATATGATAAGGTTGTACAATCTGGCTTTTTCAGAGCCAATCTTTTAAATCTTTGGCGTAATCCTTTCAGCCACATATATCTAGCAGACTGGTTGTTTTCCCAATTTAATGGTATTTTCAATCCATTCCCATTGGAATATTCATATGATATTTTATAGCTTCCCTTTTTTGCCATAATGTAACTAGCTGACTGCTTTAATTAATCTACTAGCTGAATTTATTGCTCTAAAGAAAAAACACTTGATTAGAATCAAATTTATACTAATTTAATCTTCTACAGTTGTTATGTAAATGCCTTTTAAGATTCGTATTAGAAATGTCGAATTTTTTTATTGTCAGCGATTTTTGATCGACAATTTTTTCTGGAAAATTCATAGACTGCTCATTCTAGCACCCTAACATCAGCCGTTGGCCTTTTTCTTATTCTTTATTTGTTGGAATTTCCTGGGAAAAAAGAAAATTTATACAGTATAAGTTACGGGTATTATAGACACATTAAATCTATTAAATATATATTTTTAGCCTGAATTAACTCAACTATGATGAGCCCAAAAAAAATGTACCCAAAATGTATATTTATAGTATATTCCATGATATTCACTATATGTAAATGTCTAAAGTAACCAGTTTTTTTTAAAGCAATGATTTTAAAACAACTGTATCGGCTCAACTTTAGCGAAGCCTATCACCTGAAGGCTGGAAAATGTATTTATATGCATATCAAACTATACATGTTTTAACATATCTTCTTAACATTTTGTTAATATAGAAGGCCAACTCAACATTGGTGTCAAAAATATAACTCTCTCAAACCATAAATGCTCATAGAGGTGAAATTACGACATTTTGTGCAAAACGGCGGATAACTGCTAGTTCTACGTATATATTTAATTTTGTAAGAAACTTTTTCTCAGAAAATGTCTCTTGCTTAGAAGGAAATAAGACAGCTGTACGAGTATAATTTTAAAACTTGTATGCCAAGGACGGAGAGAAAAATACCAGATACCAAAAAACAATTACCTGGCCTCCACCCACCTGCCTCTAAAGTGGTAAAGTGGATCAGATTTAAAAACTAGGTATAAAACCCACCTTAGTTCACTTTAACAGAAGTAGTCTTCTCTGATCTATGAATATATATATATATATATATATATATATATATATTATATATATATATATATATATATATATATGTAATTTCAATAAACATTGAATGACAAAAAGTACTTGCTCTGGCCGGGACTCGAAATTTACTGTGTTAAGACATTGTAAGAATAATAAATTGTAAGGTAGATTCTTTCAAGAAGAATTATTATTCAAAATAAAAATAAATGTTCTCACCGATCAAGATAAATTGCTTTTTTTCAGATCTTTTAGTTATTGTATTTGGTACTAACAATTAACTTAACTATTGTATTGTTACTAAATAAAACACAAAAATAGATTTTATTAACTTTTATGAGTACAAGATGCTTTTACTATTGAGAATTTTTATGAAAGAATTAGTTACTGACTTGTCATGCTTTGAAACGAAAAATATACTTAACATTAAAAGTTAAAATAAACGAACAACAATAAATAACAACAATTTAAACAAGTGTATGATGACGTTTCCATAAAAGTCTTCATTTTCACGAAAAATATCAAATTAGTCATTTTTTTGTAAAAATAAAATAATTTTTCTTGTATTATACGTGAACAAAATGCAATAGTTGGAAAATCCAAATTTAAAAATTTGAGACTTGGATACTATGATTGCTATAAATTATATTAGCGCACAAGATTGAACAGCTAATTAAACATTGGAAGGTTCTGTAAGAGGTTGTTGGTGCTAGAAAATATTTATAACAACCGCATTACGGTTAGGGTGGATTCTGGTGTTTCTATCATAACCACAACTCTGGTGATATATTAACTTTATAACATTGTTGGAAGTTAAGTTACTTTGTATAAATTTTTGAAGAGTGTACCTAGAAGTATTATCAGGTTAACTTACGCCCTGACGTAGATGCAGAACATGCTTTAAACATTTTCGACTGTTATATGATTCTGGGAAAGCTGCAGAAAATAAGAGGAAGATATATATATATATATATATATATATATATATATATATATATATCAAATACTTAGAAGATAAAAATATTTTGAAATTATATGAAAATGTGTAACGGGATTTTTTAGAACCCGCAACACCAATATGAGCGCGTCCACTTACAATTTACGCCTTGCACTACACGGGAACAAAAAAACAGGTGATGACACTCGACAATGACGTTTGCCGTTCCTGGCTCGTAGGTATTTTACCCAATACGCATTCTGAGCTTAAGGTAGAATCGTTGTTACCATCAATAACATTTTACCGATTTTATAAGCATATTTCTCAGTGTGTACGAGCACTTATACAACTTTTTATTTTTTTTCATATTCTAACTGCTAATTTAAATTTTATTTTGAGTTGACGATGCAAGAAAAAATTTTATATGCCATATAGCAATATTGTATAATGTGATTTTATAACTTTACTTTTGTATCAAAAGGAGAAAAGGCAACATCTGACAGACAAAGTAAGAAACCGACACAGGCCTCTCACTTTAACGCTACGAGAATCAGCAAATGTCCATTGCCACCAACCCTCATCTTGTAGTAAACTGGTTTAATTTTTTTGTGAAAAAATTATGTAACTAGATAATTTTTTCAAATTAGGATAGTACCATTAATAAGCTTTTACATTTGTGTGAAATCACTTCAACAGGAAAAGTTCCTAGAAAGATATCTACTAGCTATATTATGCTAAAGAATAGAATGATAAAATACTTATTACGATGAACAATGTTTTTTTACGTAGCTGAGTTATACAACCACTTCCAGAATGGTCTTATCCGTTAGACAAATTTGGCTTTTTTTCTGCTGTGTTTCTATGTATTAATTTTGCGGTTATAGTAACAGTTATTAAGCTGAGTATTTCTTGTAATTTTATCTAATTTTATAAAGTAAATTATTCATGTTTAAGATTATAACCTGTAATGAATTTGCAGGTGCTTGACCCTTCGGGGAGAACCAATTTTCATTTTATAATTTAGTATCTTATTATAAAACCTACATAGTTTGGCGTAGTGTTTAAAACGGATCGTGGGAGCAACGCTACGTGTTTATATTTCCGCGGACAACATGCGCAATGATTGTCACCATGCAGTAAATTGAAGAGTTGAAGGGTATTATCTTACTAGGAAATTTATATGGGAACTTTGCGTTGAAGTAAAGTATATAATCTGGGCTATAGTGTTTATGTATTATTTTTAAAGCCGTGTTACTGGCCATTAAGTCAGGCATTTCATAACAGACGTCAGTTCATATTATCGCAGAGTGTTACGATAAATAATTTCACCTCTCAATTCAAAGATTTATTTACTTTTGCACACCCCTGCCGACCTTCAGTACAAATTCAATATTTTACTAAAGAAATATATAAACGTATTTAAACTGAAAAACTAATTATATTATAAAGGTGAATAATCAGTATTTTAGTCCGTCTTTGATATATTACAAATTGAATAAATTCGTATTAATCAGAAAGCTTAAAGCTAAATCTAGGTAACTCCAATAATGGAGTTATAGAATAGCTGTAATAACTTTATTATAATATAATCCCACTAATATTATAAATCGAAAGTTTGAATGTTTGGATATTTGGATGTTTGGATGTTTGTAGGTTTTGTCCGCGAATCACGCTGAAAAATGCTATACAGATTGTGCTCAAATTTGGAACAGGTATAGCTTTTGGTCTGAATTAACATTTAGAATGCGTTTTACCACCCGTAAAACATTCATTTCACCCAAATAAAGTCAAATTCAAATTGAAAGATTTTGTTTGTTTACATTCGAATGTTATGATAAGAAACGAAAAAACGTATTTTGACAGCTATTGACAGCTATAGTTCGAGAAACTTTTTCTGAAACACCTTTTTACATTTAAATTTTATCAATAATAAGTAAACATTTGCTTGATCGGTAGTGTAATACAGATAGTAAATAAAACATTAATATATAAATTTTACTCCAGATTGCGCCAGTGATGAATTAAAATCATCTAATGCATTAAATACTGTTATAAAACTAACCTTAATGAACAAAGTTATGAATGTTTTCACATAAGTTACTTTAAACTAGTGGCTTCCTTGACGTAATGATATTACATTTCAAAAACAATGGCTTACGGAAAAACAGAGAAATAAATTGCTAACATACCTTAATCGATTCATTCTTTCCCTGGCTACAGTCCAAAAAAAACAAGTGTAACACAAAACTTTAATAACGATTATTTTAGAATGTTGCATAACCTTAATAAGCATTTCCCCCTTATACCGGAAGTACATAAGAAGTAAAGTAGGGACTTCCCCCTAGGTCGTAATAGGCTTTTCAGTTCTAGAAAAACTCAACTACGGGCCAACACGATTTTGACCAAAATAGATTTCCGAGAACTATATAATCGAACGCTACAGTATATAGTATTTTAATCGAGGCAATATAGCAAGCTAACCTGTGTCATAGTAGGTATGTGGATCGGTCCTTATGTAGGCACTTTTTAACCGAAGTAGGCATCTCGGTCCTATTTAAGTACATATATTTCTTCTTCTTCAGAACAACAAGGCAAACTCTACATATGGTACTGAAAATATCTTAGACCTGAAATATATGACAAGGACAGGAATTATACGCTTTTTGACCAAAGTAAGTTTCAGAGACCTGTGTGGATCCTAGATCTGTGTTTTCTTAAACGGGATTACAAGGCAGATTCAGCTGTGACGTTATGTATATAATTAATTAGAGCCAGAAATGCTCCTACACGTGGCAAAACATGATATAATAATTAAGTTAAACTCTGATACTATTTATTTATTTAGTCACATGGTAAAGTAAACTTCTAAAACACGTAGTAGAATTAAAGTTTTTGTTATTAATCTGTATGAAATCCAACTTGTGTTAACAAAAGCTGATTTTAAACATTGTTTTGTTTAATCTTTAAGTATTCCATTTAATACAAATGTGTAACTCGTACGTTTTTTGTAAGGAGAATTGAGGAAAAGTTTTAACATTAAAGAGAATGTGGTTATGCGGTTAAGGAAAATGTGCGGAACGTGTCACTTTGTAGGGAACGTGACGATTTAACTGTAATATATATATATATATATATATATATATATAATATATATATATCAGCTAAAATATGTGCTGCTTGTACGAGCATTAACACTGGCGTCAATTCTTAGAAACAAGAGGGAAATAAGAAGACGCTAATATTAAAAGTAGCTTTATAGAATTACGCGTAATTAACGCTACAGGTAATAAAAATTTCTGACTTTTTCTAGAGAACTATGTTTTTATTATCTATTTAACGTTTTTTACAATAACAAACTGCAAGAATATTTTTATGATTTAAAAAGTTATTGTAACAAAGAATAAATTGGTTGACAGCAAAAATACTAAATTCTCTGCACTCCGGATGAGTAGGAGTTCCTATGTTAAATATTTCACAAGCTACGGATGTTTCCCTTATTCTGGCTCTGTCTCGCAAGTGCAGTTTAGAGGTGAATAATATAAGTCCTCTCCCGTAGTGGACGATCACTTGCCACTCATGTTATGGCAAGGAGTTATTGGTGAGTTTGGACGTTACTTCTAGTAACATACCCTAGTAGATGGAATAAATTAGCATTAGAATTCCTAGGGCTGTAGAGGAGAAGATGCTCTCTCCATCTATCCCACTTGTATAAATGGCGGATGTTTTATTTGGGTTGGTGGCAATGCTGTGCAATACATAGAATGATTCATACACTTTTACACGGAAATATTTCTTGCGATTGGTGGTACAGCAGGTCTTGCTATTATTTTCAAAACTAAAAAAAAAAAAAATTAACAAATTTTAAAATGTTAACGAATTTAAAATTTATCGAATTGGAAAACATATAGGTTATATCCAGGATAAAGGAGATAAAGTATGACCTTCAAGATAGTTTGAATCTAATGTCTACTCAAAATTTTTCATCTGACTTGTCATATTCATTTAGTTTAGTTAAAATAATACATTTTAATTTAGAAATAGGAAAGTACATAAATTACTTAATACACCCATACATAGTACATAAGTACATAATTTATAATGGCTATGTTATGCTTGTCATACTAAAATGCAAAACTCTAGCCTTGTATATAGTAAATGTAAAAATATCGTTGTTAGATACAGTATCTATCAGACTAACAGAGGTGCCATTAGTTTAATTCAATGTTGATAAATGTATAGACATTATCTGTGTGACAGAAATCCCAGCTATTGTCCTAAATCCCGGCATGGAATCTTGCGATATAGCCCACGTGTACAGTCTGGTGCGTGTGACTGAAGGCCATTAATATTGTTTTTTATACAAACTTATGACAGTAAGTTTAATTACGACACTGGTCAACACCACTCCTCTCTACTTCGTAGTTCAACATTTAGTGTCTTGTCGTAATTAAAACGTATTGTAATATTACTATAAAAAGATTTTAACTATAACCAAAAATATACATTGCAATATATTAAACTTCTAACAAGTACTTAGTATTAAAAGTAATAAGAGAAAACATATAACTGATTTTTTGGCATGAAAATTTAGTATTTTTAACTCTTGTTATGAGTAAAATCTGTTATTTTATATTAAACATATAATTTAAAATCTTACATTAATATATAATGTATTCTTAATACTGTAGTTTGTTATTTTTGTTTTATCTTTGTAAATGGAATACGTATATATTACTAATACTTTGTAGTGGGGAACAAAATATATAAAGTATAATAATCCAGATGAACGTAAACACTATTCCGCACGTATAGATTAGAAATGAAGTATTCTTGTCGTACTACTCTAGTTTTTACATTAGCTATTAACGCTTGTAATATTTCAGTTACTGTCATTAACATCAATAAATAGTGCGTTTTGCCCTCTGTATACATACACTGCAACTTTCAAATCATGAATTTTTTTATTATTTCTCAAGATATGCCTGTTTCAATTTTAAAGTGTATAATCTAAGCTGAGTGAAAATAATATGGTTATGGACCAATAACGGTATGGCGTTTTGGTTAAGCATTTGCAAAATTAAACTCAATATAATTGTTCAAGTTAAAATCCTGAAATAAGATGCAATGATTGTTTTTCAGTACTTTTTAGCAATATTATGTTTAAAATATTTTGTTATAAAATAATAAATAAAACAATATGATTAACGAAATCTAGCATTAAATGTGTTATCCCTTAAAGGACATAATGCAGTTTCAACTTGGTTTTAATCAAATGCCCTTTAATTAATTTTCATAAGTGTATTATTGTATAATTTACTCAATGGTAATAAGACAGTTTTAGAAAATAACAATAAGCAGCTATAAGTTACTTATATATGAATAATAATTCTATAATTTACTACATATTTAAGTAATGAACATTCACTTAACTATTTTTAGTACATTTACTCATTTAAAGGAAAAAATAATAATAAAATTGTGTAAAATAATGCTTGTAAGCTTGCTTACCACACACACAAATCTAAAATAAAATTGTATTATCAATTCAGAAATACCGATATATAATGAACGTCCAAGAAAAAGGAGAAGAGTTATTAATAAACTCTCTAGATTTGTATTTTGTTATTGTAATCCGAACAATATGTATTGTAACGATTTATTAATCTAGTATGATATTTTTCTATTATATATATATATATATATATATATATTATATATATATATATATATATATATATACTATACTACACTAATATATATATATATATATATATATATATATATATATATATATAAGTAGATAGTAATATGGCGGTTCTAGACCACTTTCGGAGCCAACAGAAAAATCAAGGGAAAATACTGTTTAAAGGACAATAAAACGAATCTGTAACTCACGAATGAAAAATTAACCGAATCTATAGCTGTTTGCTTCTACTTTCTCAAATCAATCTATTTGAAATGTCTGCTACGAATAAACTATAAATTAAAAACTTATAAACGGAAATGATGGAATTTGCTAAACAATCACTCGAGAAGTCGGGGAGAATGTGAGTAAAACCACATTCTTTTCACGAGGTTCATTATTTATCTTTTCCAAGTGTACTATAAAATCATCGAGGATTTCTGGCTTAAAATCGTAGACAAATTCAACATCCAGATAATGAAAAAATTACAGGTAATAATCTTTTCATAATAAAACGTGTGTATCGATACCTACAAACCTAATGTATTCTTTGAAAAGGAAAATAATTTTTCAATGGTTCTAAGAGATAAGTAAAAAATTTTATTCTGTTTTCTAAATTCTGTAACAAATTTTGTTTGTTTTTTACCTCCATATTGCAATTTTGTAAGCAGATTATTCAAATGTGTTAGTTTATTTCGAAATTTCTTAGGTTTAGGTCTTTCGTACAAAATTAAATTACAACCTCTACAAACTAAATATCTTTTATCGATAATTTCTCCTCTATTAGAACACTTGTAACAGTTGGCATTATACTCTTCCATTTAAACAGAAAGATTTTTTGTTTAAATGGAGATTATGGAACTAACTCTGCCGAGATATAAATTTTTCAGCGCAAATGTTTGTGTTTACATTTCTACAACAGAGATAAATAGAAATAATTTCATTCTATTGTACAACTATTTAGGATATTTTGTCTATGATTACAAAGATTTATTCCGGAAGAAATCGAGATTTTTCATCAAACGAAAGAGTATATTTTTGAAGTTTTAGAAGGAATGAAAGAGAATAATATGAACATCATCAATTATTGTTAAAAGACAAAATGAATGATTGTGTCTTTGGTGTAGTGTTGTTAGTGTGCGTGTTTGCGCTATGGGAATCACATCACATTCAACTTCTACGGTGTCTATTGTTTTAGTGACTTAGTCCTGCACTGCTACTGTCCAACCAAGTTAATGGCTAGGAGCTGTAATTCGGGTCTTAGGACTTCTGGAATTTTTTTTGTTCCCAAGTCTCATTTTTTTCTTTTGGTAACTACTGTGTAGAAGTTGATGGAGAGATTCAATTAGGGAATTTGTGTCGGGTGTTTTGTAAGTGTAATGTTGTATTAATGAACGATGTGAATGATGAATGTAATGAACGAATTAAGGAAGAGAAGGAAATTAAGGAATGAAGTGGAAAGGTGAGGAAGCAAATGGCGCGCCAAACCACAGTTGTCATTACTCGGCTTGTTCTATAGTCATTACACTATGGCCACTCGTGTAAAGACTTGTCCCCAACCACTGAACGACAACCATGTCTTCACTCAATAAAAAGCGCGCCTGAAGCTCTGGGATTTGAACCCAGAACCTCAGGCTTTTGAAGGCAAGCGTCTTACCAACTGAGCTACGGAGAGTCTCGAAAGTTATAAGCTATATCTCTGCTATATAAGTTGTTTCAATTAGGAGTGCTAGTTTACAAATTTATTAATAATTTTATATTTCAAAAAACCACTCAACCGATTTTAATGAAATTTGGTACACATATAGTAAATACTTAACTCTTTCGACTTAACCTTATCCATAAGGGTGAAATCATCCCCTATTTCTTAATATTCATAAAAAAATTATAAAAAATTATCAGAAAAATCTGAAACTTCAAAAACAAGCGAGTTCAACTTAAAATTTCATGAAAATAACAAAATTTTCAAAAACTACCCCAATCATCCCTTATCTTAAAAACTCTTATATCTCGAGAACTATATGGAAGCTTTTTTTCTGAAATTTGGTATATAGGATCAGTAAATATTAAAGTATTTTTTTTAAAATCATAACTTCCGGTCCAACCCTTAAGATGACCTTGGAATAGTTTTTTGTTAATATCATCCCCATTTTTTAAGGATATTCTTTTTGAAATTAAAAATGAATACTTATATCAATGTCTTTAACAATTCTGTAAAGTTTTAAAATTATCCGATGAATAATAGTGAAAATAACGTGATTTTTACTGAATTTCTCTATTATCGTTCTTAATCACATCATAGGCTAAAAATTTCTCAGAAACCACAACCACATAACAAATCGCGTTTGTAACAGCTTTTTGAAAATCCATATTGATAATTATATCGTTCTTTGAACCAGAAATATTTGTCATACTCTTTGTTGTATCAATGACATAAATAGGTCTATTTCGCTAAAAATTCTTTAGGATTGTAATACATTTCCTTATTATTACAGTAAACTTTCTTAAAATCTTGATTACATCTGATACATGATTCTGAAAAGACCTCCTGAAATGTTTTTAAATTTATGTAATTCATCTGGATAATAAGAACCGTTCAATTTTACTCTGATATTTTTTACATCCAAACTATCAAACTTTGAAGGATTTTTTTCTTGATTATTCTGTCTATCTGTTTGAAAACCTATGATAACGAACTTGGGATTGAAGATATTTCTATAAATATTTGTAATATCGAACGAATAAGTTGTTCCGGAAATACCTTTTTGTTCAATACATTGCCAATCTAGAAAATTAAACATAATGTTTTTGACTTTTTGTAATTTCATCAATCAACCTAATTTTAACTCGTGGTTTTTATAATCAATCATTGGAACTCTAATAAAAAAATTCTGTAATTGTTATTTTTCCATCAACAGGCATAACATTTCCAGTTGCAGTCTTCAGAATCACATCATCGTTCTTCTGCTCTTATAAAACTTAGATAAAATCCTCCTTTATAGATCGGAATAGTAACATTTTCAAAAAATCCTAATCCAAAATTAGATAAATTTCCAGCTGCTTCAAAAACACCAAATTTAAAATCTGATTCAAAAGCCATTAGAAGTTTGAGAAATAACATCACTTTTTGAATACGAAATAGTTCCTTTAATTGTGCTTAATTGGCCACAGTTTTCGACTTCTTCTATCAATTTATTGTGTTTTCTTACTTCAATCTTAGAAAATAAAAACGGTATAAAATTATCGATTAATCTAACATTATCAGTTCCAAGATATGCTTGACCATCTTGTTTTGTTAAAGTTCAGAAATTATAAAACTGGAAGTTAGACGAGCAAAAATTATTTCCAAAATCAATATTAAACTCAGTTCTTTTATTCGGTTCATTCAAATGTTGTTTACTAATTGGATAGAAATTTTTAAAACTCCGCCCTTTCAATATCACTAGCATATTTTCTGTAGTCCGCCATTTAATAAGAGAAAATTTAGAAATTTTTAAACATCATGTATAAGAAAGATATCATTTTTCATCGATCTAATGTACGTTTTTATAAGAAAAGATATAAATTTTAGTCATTTTTAATGATCTACTTCGTCATATTCGGGATTCTCTTCCTTAAATTTTGCGATCTCGGTCACATATTTCAATAAAATTTGCACAGGATAGTAACCGCTATCTATAATATTGTTCCAATCAACTGTATCTTTATTTTTCATCCAAAAATTTTATACTCAAAGTGTTGATAGAGACAAAGAACAGACATATGATCTTTTAATTGATAATGTATATTTTCTTGAATGAACTCTGGGGACAGATTTTGATATTTAGCAATGTTATACCAATTCAATTTGTTTACGTATAATCTCATCATATCTTCGGATAATTCATATTTTGAGAAATATCATCCCAATGTTCTTTTTTCAAATCTCTTTCGTGTTGCATTATAAAAAGATCGAAAGCACTGTAATGTCCCGCCATCTCTATTTATAAGAAAAAATTTCAAGTTTTTATAAATTGGCTCTTTTTAGCGTTACATTCAGCACATTTTCCAGAAATTCTTTTAACTCCATTGATGTTTGCATAGTATTTTATATCATTTTGTTGCAGTTTTTTTCTTTACATCTCACACAGTATATGAGCGCCATTTATATAAGGAAATTTTATCATGCATAAAACCCAACGAGAATACCTATTTCAGTAAGATCTTCCTCGAACTTATTAATTTTTTCTTCTAATTTTTGAAATTTGACAGCATAAGAATCATTGTATTCAACAAATTTATGACCTCAAAATATTCTCAAAAGTTTTCGTAGCATCTAAACTAAACTTATCAAAAGCTACTCTTTAAATCTAGTAAGTTTTTCATTAATTTCACCAACATCGTCTACTGATCTTTTACTTCTTTCATCAAGTTTTTCATAGACTTCTGTTGTAAAATCTTTAACATGCTGTTTATGATTCTCATAATTTTGTTTTAGTTCATTAAAACATTTTATAGGATCTTCTAATTGAATCATTACAACAACATCAAATGGATTAATTCCTTTACTAACACTGCTAATTCTTTTTCCTTTAAAATCTAAGGCATTTTTAACATTCGGATCATGTAAATCAACAATATCGATGTTTTCTGATAATTTTAGAGGTTTTAAAATTTGTTCTTTAACAACAACATCATGTTTGTCAATACCAGGTCAGAACACCGACAATTCTTTTTTTATTAGCCAAACTAACATAATTCTTTTCAACTTTGATCGCTTCAGTAATTTTATCAGCTTTTTCGATATGAGACATTAAATTGGTAAATATTTTTTTGCACCATCTTCAAATTCTTTTTTCAATGTTTTTATTTTATCAGCAACTTCATTTGAACTCATGAAATTTGCAAGTTTGTTATCATATTCTGCTTTAAAATCTTCAATCTCGACAGCAAACATATCTGAATCTGGAAGGTTTTGTAATAAATTTTCTAACTTGTTATCAAACTCATTTCTCAAACTATCAAAATTCAAACTATTATCTACATTTTGAATAATTTTGTGTTCCAAATACGTCAAAAATATTTTGTGAATCCATATTTATTAAGTAAATAATTTGTTAACAACTTCTTTAAAATCTTTACCAGTACTCAGTTCATTCAAAACAAAAAACACATAAATGACCACAAATTGGGGGATCTTTATAATCTTGAATCTGAGAATCATTGTAGTAGACGCTTGATTTTTTCAAATATTTAATCAATTCTATAGGTGGTTTGTCCTCAATTCTTCCATACGAATCAAAATAACATGCATTCTTATCATTTTTATAATAACAAATCCAATGCGTTCCACTTTCCATAATCGAGTCTAAATTCACAATTCCACATTCAAATTTCTTAACTTTTTCAGGTAATGTATCTCTCATGAAGATTCCTCTAAAATGTTTAATATTTTTTGCAGATTTTCTTCCAATTCCCCGAATGTTAAAGGTTTGATTTCCAAATTTTTTTTTAATGTTTGAATTTCAACGTAAGATTCCAAAGTTTTTTTTCATCTAAATCCAGATCCTGTAACTATCCTTTCCAACTCTTTATCTAGACCAATTTCTAAAATGTATTGTCGAACGAATACGGAATCACATCTTTTTTAACGGATTGGAGCAGGCTTTACGAACATAAGGAAACAACATTTTTAAACAAACTGGAAATATTTTTTCATCCTCAAAATCTAATAAAGTCCTTTCAAAAGTACCACCATTTTTTATAGTTTTCTTTCAAACTGATTATAAGAAAATTCCTAATCTGGTTTCCACTTTATTGTTTTTTGTCTTATGTTTTTCGAGTTTACTTGTATTTGTCTATTTGTTAAAATATAATTCTTATTCATTCGTCCATTTTTTAGTTAGATCTATTTTAAATTGTAATACTAGAAACGGGTGATGAGTTCTTTCTCTTAAACAAAAGGCGGGGATTTTTATTTTTTTCTTCTTCTGATTTTTTGCTGTAAAAGTTTATAACGAGTGATTCACACCTCCATTCTTAAATGAGTTAAAATTTCAAAGTTCTCTCTTCGCCTTCTCAATTCCTCATTCCTAATTTTCTCTTCAAAAAACCATTGGCTCCAGCTGTTGGAGTAGCGCAACAAAATCTTTCACCTAAACTATGCATCTTTTTGATTAAAAAATCTATCCATATGCTCCTTATTCTTGCAAAAGCTTTATCTGCTTATATGTTCTGGATATTTGTGTGTGCTCTATGTTTTTGCATTAAAAAATTATCGCGTTGTTCCATAGCAGCCTTGATCTAATTTTTTATTTATACTCAGGATCTCCTTCTATTATTAAGTCTTTATTTTTTTTTTTCTCGAAGTTTTTGTGCCAGTAGGCCCCAGATACATGATAAGTTGGTATTTATACTGCTACGTGTTTTGGTAAATTCAAAATGGTTAATATTGTTGATATAAATATTGTGATAAAATCATTCAAAAGAGTCCCACTACCCTACTAAATCATACGATGAACTTTATTGCCGGCCCAAAATCTCGTTTTAAAAATTAATTTAATTTCCATCCACAGTTTTTGTCAATCATTTCGTTCAAGTGTTGTTTCGAAATAAAATCTTTAATTGCTTTTCTTTTCATTCAAAAAATTGGTTATTTCCAGCCTCCTTTTCTTGAGCATAAATATAATTTATTTAATTCCATACGAAGTTTTAGTTTTTGTTCAAATCGATGATTTATCGATTATATCTGTTGTAAATCAATCTTATTATCATTTTGTCTATTTTCCTTACAACCTGATCCTTCGATTCAACGTTCTTTTATTCCCAAATTGGGTTCTTATAATTAATTTAAATATATTTTTTTACCTCTACTTGACTTATAGGCTTCTTAGTCTTTCTTAGAAGGATGGATCATTATTTTTGTTTTAAAATTGATAAGTCAGATTCCCCAATAAAAATTTCTGTTTATACTTTTTTCAAAATCTTTCTTCAGAAATATAAATTATCTTTTGGAAGCGTCAATAGTCTGTTAGATAATCTCCATAAACACTTAGAGTTCCTTCATATGTTTTTTTTCATTAGCTTAATGATATCATTATGTTCAAAATTAACGGGTAAATTCTCCAATCATAAAACTTCGTTCTCTTTTTCTGTCCCAATACAAACCAAATTTATCATCCCTTTTC
>NW_025782790.1:0-33100 GCF_021130785.1 Homalodisca vitripennis
GTTTTTATACCGGATAGATGTAAATATTATTCCTTATTGAATGAATTATCCTGAGTGTGTCCCTAGTCTGTCCAACGGAAATCACCTAAAGAATAGATAAGCAGCTATAATATCTTCCAAATTTTTGAAAGCAATCTTTAGAGAATGCCTATTTTCGCGACCATAAACCCACATAATGTAATTACTTAAAATACAATTGAAAAAAACGTTGGAGATTTTGAACTCATTATCCTAAATATAAAATTTATTAAAATGTTGAAATCCCTTAAATTTTAAAAACTGCTTAACTAATATGAGGGGGGGGGAGGGGGGTGGGGGGGGGGGGGGGGGGGGTGGGGGGGGGGGGGGGGGGGGGGGGGGTGGGGGGGGGGGGGGGGGGGGGGGGGGGGGGGGGGGGGGGGGGGGGCGAAATACTGAGTTACACGATTCTTATTATGTTTAAAAAAAGGTTAAAGTTAAAAACGTTCAAAAATGAAAATTAGTTTTATTAGTTTATCTTTAGAATGGATATTAAAAACAACTTCGGAAATTCATTTTGATATCATGTTAAAAATATTTTCATTTACCTTTACAGGCAGATTAGTTTAATTAATTTACTTTACCTATAAAAGCTTACAAGTAAGGTATTTATAGTAATAAAAAGTATGATGATCTAATCCTATTTTCATTCCAGGAGATCAGTATTCAGCTTGTAGTCGTAAAACAAATTAGTTTAATGAAATATTTAATAGGGACTAACCCTCTGAGTAAGTAGAAATTTCATAAAAAAATTGTACATTACACATAGTCGATTGATACCATCTGTTAATTTTTCGATACATAAGTTTAATATAATTTTATTCAATAATAAGCCTATAGATTGTTACCTCACATCTTATCATAAGGAGAAAGACGTTTTTACGTAGGACAATTGGAAATAAACCTAATTAATATGTAACTTTTTCCTGATGGTTTTATTAATTAGAAGTTTCAAGAATGGTGGTTTTCAAAAGGTTGGGAAATCGGAATAGCATTGTCTCAACTAGTGGCCATATCTAAATGTAAAAGGAAATCATATAAAACTTTCAGAAATATTCTCTGGGTAGTTTAACACTTTTGTTTTTTTATTCTTTTATTAAATATCTCATAAAAATACGAGTTATTTTCAATATCTAGGCATGGACTTTATATTTAGTTTTAGTTATAAATGTACAAGAACATAGAGTCAATAAAAGTGAATCTTAATAGTTATTACTAACCGGACCCTGTGTCACAACCAAGCCTGACATGATTGTTATATTAATATTTAGAACGAACGTGTAAAGAGTTTTTAAACGACATTTTTCAATTTAAAATTCATTATTAAGATTTTACAGTTTTAATTTCAGGTTATTTGTAGAGAGAAATTGATAATTGCATACTAAATAATAGAAGAACAGAGTTGCAAAAAATCTTCATATCTTGAAACCACCTTTTTATGGAGTTTTGGAAATAATATATCAATAACTTTTTAAAAATTTTCAAGCTGTATTCCAGTGCATGTTTTACAGATTTCTAGTTAGAGAAAAAATTAAACTTTACAAAAACTATCACTTTTAACCATTGAATCTAAAATTTGTTACAGGATGAACCAACAATAAAGTAGATTGTTTTTAGTCACCCCCTGAAAGGACGTTTTATAAATGCAGATCAGTATCGTTTTTAAAATTCCGACTGTTTTTCTGCCGATGTATGTATTGAAAAATATTTTTACATTGTGAAAAATAAAATAGTAGTAGAAACTTATTAAATGGAAAAAAAATTTTGGTCCTGCCCTTCTGTTTTAATTTATATTTCGAAATTTAAGTTTCTTGGTTTAAAAATTATTAATTTTCTCACACAATATTCCTGTCTAGATCCAAAATTTATTATTTTTTAAATATTTTATTTTCAAGTCGTTTTACCAACAATTTTACCATAACCAGAAATATCACTATTCACTATTTCACTATTGATCACGGGGATCATTATTTTGGCTTTTTTTGAATCAAGAAGGGCTCTTCACCAGGATGCGAGGCTTGACTCCGCTTTGTATCGAACTCAATAAGGGGTTTAGGTCTTTGAGGGTTTATCCCACAAGTCACCTCATTATTTGAATCAGCTTGTATTCGTGAATATATACTGTAGTACTGATTAGTGAGTACTATGAGTACTGATTAGTGAGTAATATAAATGATTAACTGATTTTTAAATTGGGAATCAACCTTTAATCAATAAAATCTTATAATTAAAGACCTAAACGCTTAATATGAATATTAGGATTAAAATATTGTTTTTAACAATGTTTTCATTAATAATAGTTTTTTATCCCTATAGAAATAAAGTTTTGGGTTTTAATTTCTTTAACGAAAATAGTAAATATTATTTTAAACAGATATTTGAAACCTTTATTTTCTTTTCAATAGTTCAGAGGAAATATTTTATTGTATATTTTTTACAACAAGATAACAATTATATAAAATAGGCTCACGAAGCTTTTTACTGTAGAGTGTATGCTGCATGCAATTTTAAAACAATCTAACATTAAAAAGGCGTACTACAGAAATACAAAAGATTGTTCGTGTTGTAATTTTCTTTAAGCGCAATATAAACAATGTTTTTCATTCCAATAATCAAACAAGGCAATATCTGAGAGAGCACTTTATCATTCCAATCTCAAATTTTGTAATACATTGAGGAGTAGCCATCTTTTCTCGCTAAAAGCTTTTTTCATAACCAGCCTCCATTCAATACCGAATGAAATTAAGGTGGGATCTCTTCTATCAGATGAATAGTTACAACCCATGGAAATTGAATTATTTCACTTTGAGCGTTACAAAATTTTATTGAACTGTTAAAGACGAAGTTGCCAGATGGGTTTAATTTTTAAAATAAATGTGAATTTTATTTAATAATTAAATATGGAGTATTTACAATTCTTTATTATATTTCAGTCAACCTTCTACATAAAGCCGTTACCTTCGTTTGTTTTAAAATACGGATAAACTTTATTGATAATTTTTTCATAAAAAAATTAATGCATTTTTAAAATATTTTATTAATTTTATTTAATGGTTTGATCAATGTTGTAGTAAATTAGTAAGCAGTGTGTCGTTTATTATTTTATTAGAAGCGGTATTAGCCCATTTTACAAAACAATTTTAAGAACCAAAATGCTGATTAAATAGGACTATACCAACAATTCAACATTTTAAATTATCACACAGCAGTAACACAATCTATAATTCTTTGGTTAACTTAATATAACATACAGTGAGTATGCAATGTAATCGTACTATAATAGATATAAAAGTTGTAAACACTACTCAATACAACCTCTTGTAATTGCTATGTACTTTAAAGAGTCAAATTAAATACGTATCGCATTTAATATTGAAAAAGTTCAATTATGGACATTGGTATATACCCACACATATTAAACAAACATTTACTTCATTGAAGAACGTAGTGTTAAAATTTATAAAGTTACAATAAATATAACAAATATTTATATTCCGAAATGCCTACTGATAAATCTGGGTTACTTTTTCTATTATTATTTTACTTATACAGAACTCAATGACGATTACGATGAAAATTAATTAATTGTAGGTAATGAAAGAGTAGAGTCTGACGGAAGCAGATGTGAAAGATAAAAGCTAAGCAAGTTTTGACTAATTGAGATAAACGTTCGCTGAGTTCAATAAATCTTACCGGTTGGTATTTATGGTGCTAAGGAATGTGTATGTTATTAATGAAGTTTTCCTTCTAATCAAAAGTTTGAAAATAATTATCTTAGGGAAAATAGAGCACATACGTAAACGATAATAATGTTTTTCTAAATTTATTTGCAATTTTTTCTAATGCAGTTTTACAATATTATTTTTGCGCTCTCGGAAGTTTTCCTAAAATACATAATATACTAAAATGAAAAGTTAAATAATATAAAGCTGTACGTGGATTCTTGTGTAACTATTTTGAAATTTTGTATCAGTTTTTTGTTGATATTTACATGTTTTGGTGCGTTATCAAAATTTAACATACAATTTTTGGAATAATTAAAAGAACCGTATACAGTAACAATTACACAGATGTTTTAAAACACCGTTTACGTACATTTTCTCAATAAACGTACCAATAGCATTATGGTATTCTGTTATGGTTCAATCTGAAATGGATATGTGTCTAAGTTGCTAAAAACATTTAACATTTCAGTAAAAAATTTTTATTACTAATAGGCGTTATTTTCACCCTGCAAAAATTTGTTCTATCTAGAGAAATTTTCTTGGCTATCTCGTGGAAATAAGTCAACACTTCCTTAGGCAATCGGGGATTAATGCCTGAACATTACAAAAACATTCTCAGTCATTTTGATTAAGAAGAACCTACATTAAGTGAAGGATAGAAGATATTGTTTTTATCCTCAATGTTACTATATGCACATTTTACAAAAAGCAAACCTACATTTCCGGTTACTTATTAATCAATTTTCCAGAATCAAAATCAGTCAAAATAACTACCTACCTTACTATTAAAATATATATATATATATATATATATATATATATATAATATATATATATATATATATTATATAAGTAGATATGAATATGCCGATTCTGGCGCACTTTTTGGGAACATTTTTTTTTTTTTTCATTGACCAACACAAGACTTAAACCCTGTACCAGCCTTACGGCATACCAGAGTGGAAAATTCAATATTTAAACATATAGTACTTAACATTAATCTTTTTCAATCTCTTCTTGTTACAATTTAGTTTTTCTTCTTAATCTTCTCTCATCTTCTTTCTTCGTCTTCTTGATCATCTCGTCTTTTCTTCTTTCTTCTCCGTCTTCGTTCGTAGATTTATTATTTGTTATTTTTTTTTTCTTATTATCTCGGTCTTTTTTTCATTTGCTTTTCTTGATCAATTATACAGTCTCTCTCTCACTTAGTTCTGCTCAATATTATGTCCTTATCGGGTTTTGTCTTTTTTTTTAGTGTTTGGTCAAGTCTATATATAAAATTTCTTACAGCTTTAATCATACTATCTTGTTCTTTTCTTGTTTTCTTATTATTTTGTTTTTTTGTGCCCACTTGGCCGTTCCCTGGATTCTTATTGCCCTCTGAACAGTGGGTAGCCAGGTCTTCGTTGCCCGTCCCTAACCTTCGGGGAGGTGGGGCTTTTCTTGTTCTTGTTCATAATTTCTTGTTCTTGGCCTCACTCCTGCTCTTGATCTGGTTACTTGTTCGAAGATAGGCATCTCATTTTAATAAAACTGTTCCATTGTTGTCGGCTTATTCCATTGTACCAGTATAATTATTTGTTCTTGTTTCTTTTTTTTTCTTGTGCTGTGCTTTTCTTGTCATTGATTTTTTTTCTAGCGGTTTCTTATACTTGGAGGTGTCTCTTAATAAAATTAAAATGGTTCCTGTGCTGTGTCCTTACCAATATGTTCCAGTTCTTGTTTTTTTTTTTTCTTGTTCTTGTTCTCTTGTAGTCTTGTTTCTTGCTCTTGTTTGTAAATTCTTATTTCCTGTTTTTGTTTGTTATTCTTATTTCTTGTTACAGATTCCTTTCGAGGGAATTACCTTCTTAGCAAGGATTCTTAATTCAAGATATGTCTTTGGATTTTCAACCAGCGTTTTTCAGATTGGGTGGGCCATTCCAATTCCTCCTCTTCGATCGCTTGCATAAGATTTGTTCTAAATTGCTCGTGTTTCAAGCATTCCAACCAGGGAGTGAGTGGGTGTATCTACCTCTCCACACTCACAGGTGTCCTCATCTGTTTTTCCATGTTCGTGCAGATACGTCTTGAAGGCTCCGTGTCCTGTTTAGGTATTGTACTATAAAGTGGTCCACTTCAATATGTTTCATTTCTTTGCCTTCTCCTTAAGTCTGGAAAGATCTCATAGGTATGTCGCCCCTTGTCCGAGTTTCTCCCACTCATCTTCCCAACGTTGCATTAATTGATTTTTCAATAGCTTTCTTGGAGAGATTTGTCTTTTCCTCTTCTTCTGTCGGCTTACAAGGAGCCATTTCATCCCAACTTGTAATCAATCGGCAATTTCCCCTGTTGTGGCAGTGATCGCCATGAAGGAGGTTGTACAATACGCTTCCGGTCATCCCAAGTAAAACCTGGCGTTGTGCGGGCGCGCAGAGCTCTCTTTACATGTGTATGGCTGATTCTATGTCTCCAGACTTCAATAGCATATCCTATGGATCGGTACAAACACTGTTCTGTACAAGGTAGACATCACAACCGGCTTTACACCATACTTAAGTCTCATGCATCTTGTGATTTTCCTGAATAACGTTTTGGCTTTTTTCACAGCTGTTTTTAACGTTGTGGCAAGAACGTCATTTTTGAATCCAGAAGGACGCCAAGATATTGGAATTGTTCCACAAATTTCACATTCTCTCCGTTTAGTTTTAACCTTTGTGCGGTCGTCTTATGTTTTCCTTTAAGCAGCATTACATTTGGACTTGGAGGTCGAGAATTTGAGCTTTGCATTTTTCACCCCATGTTTCAAGGGTGATTGTTACTTCATCCAGTGTTCTCTCCAGCTCCCTTCTTGAGTCTCCAGAGACCAATACTACAGCATCATCTGCGAAAGCGACTATCTTCACGCCATCCGGCCACCGGCTATTTAGAAGCTCTTCGAAGATAAGGTTCCAGATGAGCGGACCCAAAACTGAACCTTGCGGGCATCCTTTGTTTGTACTTCGTGTGATTTGTGAATCTGCGTAACTAATCGTCATGTATCGATTGTTTTAGATACGTTGATATCATTTCATATACATTTTTACTCACATTCATAGTTCTAAGCTTATGCAAGAACCCCTGGCCACCATTACTCCATCACAGGATGGCTTCCACTATTATGTCCAAAAACAAACCTATTACATATTTGGTACCTGGGACTCTCCTACATAATTTGTCACACTTAGAATCGCATCCACCGTGCTTTTACCTGGACGGAAAACCATACTGCGCTTCACTTCATCCCTCCGTCCTTCATCAATCTTGTCTCTTAGTCTTTTCGCTATAAGTCTTTCTAGAGTTTTACCCAAAAATGATAATAAGCTTATTGGTCTATATGACTTAGGGTCTGACCAATCTCTTTTCACCTGCTTTTCTAATGACTTTTAGCTTTGCGGTTTTCCATTCATTGGGAAAGATTCCCTTTATCCCAGCACATGTTATATTGTGTCCAGGAGGATGATGAGATTAGCTTCGCTCAAATTTTTCAATGTTTCGATCGGAATTTTCGTCAGGTCCGGGGTGCTCTTTTTGCTTTAGCCAAATCTTATGGCTTCCTTTAACTCAGTCAAGATAAACTCTCTTTCCGGAGCAGCCTCGTATGGTTCGTTTAGGTCTCGTCTTACTTGAATGTGGTTATTCCTCTTCCTCGTCGGACATTATCTCCAGGCAGCACAACACTCACAAGTCTTTTCCAAGGTAATCTTCCACAGTCCTGGTGTCCTCTCCAATCGTCGCCTTTCAGAGATGTCAGTACTTCATCTGTTCTTATCTTATTATTTGCTATTTTGTATGCTAAGAGCTATACGGATTCTCATCAGAACTTGCAGCGACGAATTCGCTCCATGAAGTCCTCTTGGGGCGTCATTTTATCATTTTCTTATATTTAATCTTTTCCCTTCTCTATAGCTTCGCTACAACATTCTTAGCCTCACCAGGCATGGACAGCATCTTTTGGTATTTTTCTTTCTTGATTTAGCCACGGTTCTTCTCTGCCGTGTTTAATTCAATGTCTCCACCAAGGCCACACATTTTTCTCTATGTATGGATTTGGGCATGGCCTCTTTGCAGGCTGGCGAGCAAGTTTTGCAGTTATCATTTTGGCACGATTGTTTACGTCCACTTTTCCTCTTGTAGTGCCATATTTTTTTCGATTCAAATTCATCATTCAGTTTTTCTTTTGTTGAGCTTTCTGACGTTAAACTTACTCGTTTTTTCTAGTCAAGTTGATGTGTGTTCCAAAATCCAACTCAAAGGTTATGAGCCTGTGATCACTTATGCTTTCTTCTTGATTGACTTTCCAATTTTTTTTTTTATTTTCCTTGATATTTCAGGAGTAGCTAATGTAACATCTAGGGTTGTTACCCTGCGACGTGGGTGTTGAACAGTTTTTTTCCCGGCATATTTACAACAACTAAACCCCTTTGCACTATAAAAGTGTCCAGTTCATCACCTTTCTCGTCTAGATGGTCCGAATGCCAAAGCGGGTGAGTTGGCGTTTGCGTCAGCACATATTATTACATGTTCTCCTCTTAGTTTTGTCTAGTATAGTACCTAGCTTCTCTAAGTATGGCTCAATTTGGGTCTCTGCATTGGAAGTACGCACTGATGAAGTAAACCCTACCTGTTTGCCAGTTTTGAACAGGCCCAGTGACAAAGTGTGGTGAGGTCCTGAACTGCGATAGTTCCATTGGTTGCAAAGTTGGCTTTGTAACAATTGCCGCCATAGGTTCTTTCGCCATTTACACCATTTCCTAATATTAAGTTTGTGGAGGATAATCCAAAACACCTCACCATTCCATTGACTGAGTATGGTTTCCTGAATGCACATGACATCTAGTCCCAGTTCCCACATAGTTTGCCTCGCTTCATCTCCAAACATTTTTTGGAGTTTCTGAACAATTTTAGTTGGCCAATTCTAACTGTCTCCCCTTAGAATAATTTCTTTGAGCACTATTAGTATTTGCGTTAATCATCAATTAGTACTACGTACTATTTTCTTTCTCCTACGTTTTGATAGACATTACAGTTTTTAGAATTGGCTTCATGTTTGCTATTTTTATTCCTAGGCGATGGCAATTCGGGCATGGTGGGACTAAGTCTTACAGTTGGGCAGTTCTTAGTGTGCATGGTCCAATTTTTCCACAATGTCCACAGATTTCCTCCTTTGATTTGCAATCCTTTGACAGGTGTCCGAACCTTTGGCAGCGGAAGCACCTTACCACTATGAAGTGGTCGATTATTTTGCATGACCTCCATCCAAAGTATACTCTTCCTTTGTCACTTCCAGAATATCTCGTACTTCCTTTCCTACTTCACACACCCCAATTGACCAACTCACTGTCTCTTGGTCCAGTTCTGAAAATTGGCTTCAATTGTTGCTTAAATTCATCCAAAGCAATATCTCTGTCCATAAAGTTTTGATTGTATATTCCCATTATTATTTCCTCTTCAGCTAGCTCCTTTGGTAAGTCAATAGATCAAGACTTTTGGTGCTTGCTTTTTTTGGCTCTCTCAATTCAAAAAACAGCTTGTATCCTTTCTTGGATTCTCTCCTTTTGAATTTCATCATCAACTTCAAGGGCAACACCACCATTCTTAATTTTATTTATTTCCTCGAGATTCTTAAGCCTTGATCTTAGGGATTAATTTTTCTCTGCAGTTGGTCCCTAGTCTCTTCAGATGTTTGCTCTCTGTTTTTCGGGTATGCTAAAATTACCATTTTCTTTGGCTGGTTCAAAATCCTCCTTGACTTCTTCATAAGTCCTCTTTCTTAGCTGCAACACTGGCATAAGTCATCTGCATGGTACTTGTTTCAGTTCTTTCCTTTATGCTCGTTTGTAAATTTGCTTGCAAGTTATTTATTCATATCCTTTATGTTATCCATTTCACTTTTTTTGCATAGTTTGTATATATCATTCATGATTTCCTTAGATTTAGCTGTTTTTATTTCATTAGTATTCTCGTTTGTCTCCTATTTTCCCTTTATTATTCCTCTGCCTTTCCATAGTTTCTGCAAACATTCGCATATATTCGGTTTTGATGTCCTCAAATACCATTGTAGCAATTTCATTAGCTTGCTTTAAGGTCATGGCCCCTTTTTGGCCTTTAAAGACCGTATCTAGGGTCTTTTGGATCTTGGCAAATTTGCTAAATCCATCTTCGATTTCTGAGCACTTATCCATTTTTGCATTATCATTTCCTTTCAGCATCAGTATCACATTCGCTGTCAGAATCGATCAAGTATCTCGAGACTGGTATCTTACCGTCCCCCCCCCCTCTGTCTCATGAGATTTGGCTAATCTTTGTACGGCTAGTATCTTCTAGCGGTGACGTCACTTTTCTTTTGGCTTGTACTAACATCTTTCTCAGCTGTATTATTAACGTTTGATGGCACACTCACTGCCTGCTGGCTACACGAGCTTATCTTCGGAGGGGTTTCTCATTAAGACCACTTCTCCTGAAAGCTGATTCATCGTTTTCCTTATCCATTTTGATATGTCCTTGATCTTTCCTTGAACTAATCAACGAGGACTCCCACTGGCCCTATCCACAACCCTCCTGCTCTCGCAGGAGGTTAAATTGCCCCTTAGCCGTTCCTAGGACTTTTATTTCCAGCGAATTACTGGTTACCTAGGATTCGTTTCCAGCCGCGACTGTGTGGGAGTGGGGCACCACAGGAACCTTTTTTGTCTAACTTTTCGGATTGGGTGCTGCGGAGCTCACCCCGCTTCTCTGTATGCACACGGGGGATCACTCTCCAGTGAGTTGAATCCTAGTTAGACTTTATAGCGTAAAATAATTTTCACTTCCAGCTTTATTTGGCTAAAAATCACACTCGAAAACGCTATATACTCACTGTGGCCGCAGCCGCACTTTTGGGACAGTCAGAAAATCAATGTAAAAATACTGTCCATTGAACCACATAAACAAATCTAAGAAATCTAACAGGAAACCACGAATGTAAAATACTGTCCATTGAACCATAAACAAATCTAATAAATCTAACAGGAAACCACGAATGTTTAAATAACCGAATCTATAGCTGTTTTTACTGTTCATTGTAGGCTTCTAATTTTCTTAAGCTTGTTTTAATGAAAAAAATCCAGAAATCTTAATAAAAAATCTATAAACGGAAATAATGAAATTTGCTAACAATCACTTCGAGAAGTCGGGGAGAATGTGAGTAAAACCGCATTCTTTTCAAGAGGTTCCTCGTTTAATTTCCTCCCAAATGTACTATAAAATCATCGAGGATTTCTGGCTTAAAATCGTAGACAAATTCAACATCCAGATAATGAAAAAAAAAAATACAGGTAATTATCTTTTCATAATAAACGTGTGTATTTAAACCAACAAACCTAATGTATTCTTTGAAAAGGAAAATAATTTTGTCAATGGTTCCAAGAGATAAGTAAAAATTTTTGTTCTTTTTTCTAAATTCTGTAACAAATTTTGTTTGTTTCTCACCTCCGTATTGTAATTTCATAAGCAGATTATTCAAATATGTTAAATTATTTCGAAATTTCTTAGGCTTAGGTCTTTCGTACAAAATTAAATTACAATCTCTACAAACTAATCTTTTATCAATAATTTCTCCTCTATTATAACACTTGTAACAGTTGGCATTATACTCTTCCAATTTTTACAAAAAGAATAAATGGAAGCTATGGAACTAAGTCTGCCGAGATATAAATTTTTCAGCGCAAATGTTTAAATGTTTATATTTCAACTACCGAGATAAAAAGAAATAATTTTCATTCTATTGTACAACTATTTAGGATATTTTGTTTATGATTATAAAGATTATTCCGGAAAAAATCGAGATTTTTCATCGGCGACAAGAGTATATTTTTGAAGTTTTAGAAGGAATGAAAGAGAACAATATGAACATCATTAACTACTGAATTTCTCTAATATCGTTCTTAATCACATCATAGGCTAAAAATTTCTCAGAAACCACAACCACATAACAAATCGCGTTTGTAACAGCTTTTTGAAAATCCATATTGATAATTATATCGTTCTTTGAACTAGAAATATTTGTCAAACTCTTTGTTGTATCAATGACATAAATGGGGTCTATTTGCTATAAATTCTTTGGGGTTTGTAATACATTTCCATATTTTTGTAGTAAACTTTCTTAAAATCTTGATACATCTGATACATGATTCTGAAAAGACCACCGGAAATGTTTAAATTTTGTAATTCATCTGGATAATAAGAACCGTTCAATTTTACTGTGATATTTTTTACATCCAAACTTATCAAACTTTGAAGGATTTTTTTCTTGATTATTCTGTCTATTCTGTTTGAAAACCTATGATAACGAACTTGGGATTGAAGATATTTCTATAAATATTTGTGATATCGAACGAATAAGTTGTTCCGGAAATACCTTTTTGTTCAATACATTGCCAATCTAGAAAATTAAACATAATGTTTTGACTTTTTGTAATTTCATCAATCAACCTTATTTTACTCGTGATTTTATAATCAATCATTGGAACTCTAATAAAAAAATCTGTAATTGTTATTTTTCCATCAACAGGGCATAACATTTCCAGTTGCAGTCTTCAGAATCACCATCATCGTCTTCTGCTCTTATAAAACTTAGATAAAATCCTCCTTTATAGATCGGAATAGTAACATTTTTCAAAAAATTCCTAAGCCGAAATGTGCTAAATCACCGACCGCTTCAAATTGTCCAAATTTAAAAGTTGATTCAAAACTGTTTTGAAAATACATCACTTTTTTGAATACGAAATAGTTCCTTTAAATTGTGCTTAATTGGCCACAGTTTTCGACTTCTTCTATCAATTTATTGTGTTTTCTTACTTCAATCTTAGAAAATAAAAACGGTATAAAATTATCGATTAATCTAACATTATCAGTTCCAAGATATGCTTGACCATCTTGTTTTTGTTAAAGTTCCAGAAATATAAAACTGGAAGTTAGACGAGCAAAAGTTATCTCCAAAAATCAATATTAAACTCAGTTCTTTTATTCGGTTCATTTTCAAATGTTGTTTACTAATTGGATAGAAATTTTTAAAACTCCGCCCTTTTTCAATATCACTAGCATATTTTCTGTAGTCCGCCATTTAATAAGAGAAAATTTTTAGAAATTTTAAACATCGTGTATCATTTTTTCATCGATCTAATGTACGTTTTTATAAGAAAAGATATAAATTAGAGTCATTTTTTAATGATCTACTTCGTCATAATTCAGGATTCTCTTCCTTAAATTTTGCAATTTCGGCCACATATTTCAATAAAAATCTGCACAGGATAGTAACCGCTATCTATAATATTGTTCCAATCAACTGTATCTTTATTTTCATCCAAAAACTTTAGACTCAAGTGTTGATAGAGACAAAGAACAGACATATGATCTTTTAATTGATAATGTATATTTTCTTGAATGAACTCTGGGGACAGAGTTTGATATTTAGCCAATGTTTATACCAATTCAATTTGGTTTAACGTATAATCTCATCATATCTTCGGATAATTCATATTTTTGAGAAAATGTCATCCCAATGTTCTTTTTTCAAATCTCTTTCGTGTTGCATGATAAAAAGATCGAAAGCACTGTAATGTCCCGCCATCTCTATTTTATTAGGAAAAAATTTCAAAATCAAGTTTTTATAAATTGGCTCTTTTTTGCGTTACATTCAGCACATTTTCCAGAAACTCTTTTAACTCCATTGATGTTTGCATAGTATTTTATATCATTTGTTGCAGTTTTTGCCTTACACCTCACACAATATATGAGCGCCATTTATTTAGGGAAAATTTATCGTGCATAAAACCCTACGCGAATACCTATTTCAGTAAGATCTTCCTCCATATTAATTAAGTTTTTTTTCTAATTTTTGAAATTTGACAAGCATAAGAATCATTGTATTCAACAAATTTATGACCAATATTCTCAAAAGTTTTCGTAGCATCTAAAACTAAACTTATCAAAAGACTCTTTAAAATTAGTAAGTTTTTCATTAATTTCACCAACATCGTCTACTGATCTTCTATTTCTGGCTTCTAACTTGTCAGTAGACTTCTGTTGTTAAAATCTTTAAAACATGCTGTTTATGATTCTCGTAATTTTGTTTTAGTTCATTAAACATTTTAATAGGATCTTCTAATTGAATCATTACAACAACATCCAAATGGATTAATTCCTTTACTAACACCGCTAATTCTTTTTCCTTTAAAAATCTAAGGCATTTTTAACATTCGGATCATGTAAATCAACAATATCGATGTTTTTCTGATAATTTTAGAGGTTTTAAAAATTTGTTCTTTAACAACAACATCATGTTTGTCAATACCAGGTCGAACACCGACAATTCTTTTCTTATTAGCCAAACTAACATAATTCTTTTCAACTTTGATCGTCTTCAAGTAATTTCATCAGCTTTTTCGATGTGAGACATTAAATTGGTAAATAATTTTTTTTACACCATCATCAACTTCTTTTTCCAATGTTTTTATTTTATCAGCAACTTCATTTGAACTCATGAAATTTGCAAGTTTGTTATCATATTCTGCTTTAAAATCTTCAATCTCGACAGCAAACATATCTGAATCTGGAAGGTTTTGTAATACATTTTCTAACTTGTTATCAAACTCATTTCTCAAACTATCAAAATTCAAACTATTATCTACATTTTGAATAATTTGTGTTCCAAATACGTCAAAAATATTTTGTGAATCCATATTTATTAAGCAATAATTTGTTAACAACTTCTTTAAAATCTTTACCATTACTCAGTTTCATTCAACACAAAAACACATAAATGACCACAAATTGGGGGATCTTTGTAGTCTTGAATTTGAGAATCGTTATAATAAACGCTTGATTTTTTCAAATATTTAATCAATTCTATAGGTGGTTTTGTCCTCAATTCTTCCATACGAATCAAAATAACATGCATTCTTATCATTTTTATAATAACAAATCCAATGCGTTCCACTTCCCATAATCGAGTCTAAATTCACAATTCCACATTCAAATTTCTTAACTTTTTCAGGTAATGTATCTCTCATGAAGATTCCTCTAAAATGTTTAATATTTTTGCAGATTTCTTCCAATTCCCCGAATGTTAAAGGTTTAAATTTTTTTTTCAATGTTTGATTTCACGTAATTCAAAGTTTTTTCATCTAATCCAGATCCTGTAACATCTTCCAACTCTTTATGCTAACCAATTTAAAAATGTTTCGAACAATAGGAATCACATCTTTTTTAACGATTGGAGCAGCTTTACGAACATAAGGAACAACATTTTTAACAACTGGAATATTTTCTCCAAAATCTAATAAATCTTTCAAAAGTCCACCATTTTTAAGTTCTTTCAACTGATTATAAGAAAATTCTATTCTGGTTCCTTTATTGTTTTTCTTATGTTTTTTCGAGTTTATTGTATTGTCTATTTGTTAAAAATATCTTATCTTCGCCATTTTTTAGTTGATCTATTTTAATATTGAATACTAACGGGTATTTTTCTTCTTAAAAAGCGGATTTTATTTTTTCTTTCTGATTTTTGCTGAAGTTTACGTTCACCTCCATTTATATAGTTAAAATTTTCAAGTTCTCTTCGATTTCCCATTCCTAGATTTCTCTTCAAAAACATTGCTCCCAGCTGTTGGAAAGTGCAACAAATCTTTCACCTAAACTAGCATCTTTTGATAAAAATCTATCCATTGCCTTATCTTGCAAAACTTTATCTGCGATATGTCTGGAATTTGTGTCCTCTATGTTTTGCATAAAAAATATCGTGTTCCATAGCAGCTTGATCTAATTTATTATATACCAGTATCTCCTCTTTTTA
Source organism: Homalodisca vitripennis (assembly GCF_021130785.1). Taxonomy (NCBI): domain Eukaryota; kingdom Metazoa; phylum Arthropoda; class Insecta; order Hemiptera; family Cicadellidae; genus Homalodisca; species Homalodisca vitripennis. Next base: position 15,595 of record NW_025782790.1, read on the forward strand.
GTCTTTTTTTCGAGTTTTTTGTGCCGGGCCCCAGATACTGATAAGTTGGTACGTGTAATTCAAAAGGTAAATTGTTTATAAAATCATTCAAAAGTCCACTACCCTCAATCATAGATGAACTTATTGCCGGCAAAAACTCGTTTTTAAATATTTAATTCCATCAGGTTTTTCAATCATTTCATCAAGTTTTGTTCGAAATAAAATCTTTAATCGCTTTCTTTTCGTTCAAAAAATTGTTGTTTCACAGCCTTTCTCTTGAGGCATAATTATAATTTTATAATTCCATCGAGTTTTGTCAAATCGTCCGATATATCTGTACTCAATCTTATTATCACTGTATTTTTCTTATACCAGATCCTTCGATTCGTTTTTCCCAAATTGGTTTAATCAAATTGAGGATATTTTTTACCTTTAACTTGACTTTGGTTTCTTAGTTTGATGGATCATTATTTTTGTAAATTGAATCAGATTTCCATAAAATTTCAGTATACTTTTTCAAGTCTTCTTCAGAATATAAACCGGTCTTTTGGAACATCAGTGCCTGTTAATAATCTCCAATAAACCTTGAGTTTCCTTCATATGTTTTTTCATTAATAATGATATCATTATGCTCAAAATTCACGGGCAAAATTTCCAATCATAAAACTTTTCTTTTTTCTGTCCCAATACAAACCAAATTTATCATCCTTTGCTCTAGGAAGAAAATTTTTTACCCAATTTCACCAATTATTATATCCGTTGTTCCAGGACTTATTGGTTCAACTATGGTAGAGTCTTCAATGATTCGAGGTCTAAATGGTGTTGAAGATGGTAATTTTGGCAATTCAAACTCAGATTCTGGTATCGAAATATCAGCAAATTGTCGTACAACTGGAACCAAATTCATCAAATTTTGATTATCGCTTTAAAACATTTTCAATTTTGCCCTCAACATTTTTTATTGCAGATGTTACAGGTTGATTAATTTTTTGAATAAATTCTTGTTCTTTTTCATCAATTCGAATCTGTTCTTTAAATTCTTTGATTAAATTTCTTTTCGATTTGATCAAGTTTTTTCGCTTCTTCAGAAGTTACGTTCGCCATTTATTTAGGAAAATTTTGAAACGTAAAACGTGGAACGTGGAAACGTGAACACGAAACGTGAACACGGAACGTAAAACGTGAACGTGGAAACGTGAAACACGAACGTGAAACACGAAACGTGAAACGTAAACACGAAACGTAAAACATGAACGTGAAACATGAACGTGAAAACATGAACGTGAACGTGGAACGTGAACGTGGAACGTAAAAACGTGAAACATGAACGTGAAACATGAACGTGACGACGTGAACGTGGAACGTGAACGTGGAACGTAAAAACGAGAATACGAAACGTAAACGTGAACGTAAAATCATGAAAACAACTAGATTATCACACGTTTTATATTGGAAAATTTATTCAAATATTTACCATTTTTAGGCTTCAAAGTTAGATTAATAGTTAAAAATCCATAGTCTTCTTTCCAAATTTTATCACACAATTCATTAAAGTGGTTTAAAACTCATATCAGATCCCACATAATTGTTGTAAATCTTTCTCGAATAGTGATCGTCCTTGCTTAAAAACACACAACATATTCAAATTATTTCTAATAACTTGTTTATCAACCTTTGAAAAGCATTGGGAAAGATAGATAACAAGATATGTTTTTGTGACGGGACATTACGAAATATTCCTTAATAACGTCTTGATTTTCTAAAATACAATCATCAAAAACGATTAACGAATTGGGTTTACCATTCGCTTAACGGAACTATGTCCTCAGAAGCATTATAAAAATGTGATATTTTTTTGTTTAAGTTTTTCTCAATATTTTCAAATCTTTCTTGTAATTTTTTATAGGCGTCCTGTTCTAAAGATTTACTAAAAACATACAAATTGGAATAAGGAATCAACCTATTGTAGATAAAATTCAATAATAAAGTTGTTTTTTTTCCACATCCACTTGAAACCAACAATTAACAATCTGATTGGTTGATCTTTCTTATTTTCTTCAAACGTTTGAAGTTTTTATCTGATCTTTTTGCTTTAAAAATTTCTCCATTTAAATAGAAGATTTTTCATCTTGAAGCAACGCTTGCGAAAATGAAGCTGTTCAAGTTGACTTCAGAAAGCTCTAAATTAGTTTTTAAACTTGGGAACATCCTATACACTTAGAGGAAGAATCAAATTATTTTATCGGTTTAAGCGGTTTTTATTCTGACAATTTTGTAATAAATATTAGTGAAAGTTCTCCTTATTGCATAGGATTTTAGTGAGAAGAACATAACAAAATACTATGGTTTAAACAAAGGATATTATACCTTCGATCAAATAAAAAATTCCCTTAAAAATTATCTGAAAACATTCAAACAATCAGATAAATCTTTAAACTTTGACGAAAACAAGTTTGAAATGCAAAAAAATTATCTCTCTAATAAAATTCAAATAAAATCACCAGTAACGAATAATGTTTTCAGCAATTATTGTAGATTTATTAGGGTTTGTTCAAGAAACTATTGAGCCAAATCAGGTATATTTAGGAAATAAAAACGCCAAAATTTAGACCGTTCGATGTAATTGAAGTGCACTGCAATCTCGTTGAACCTAGTTTTGAAAATCATACCGAACATTTACACAAAGAATCTGAAATTTTGTACACTTTTTTCCCAAATGTTGCTTATGGATCAAAAATCAGTGAAAAACCAAATGAAATCGATTATATTCCAATTAGAAAAAATATTAAAAGAATTAAAAAAATCGTTCTGACTATTCAAGACTCTGAAGGAAATCTATTAAATAATGAGAGTAAAACAACAAATATATTTAAGATTGTCGAAAGAATGATGAATCAAGGGGGGGAACGAATCGTTCTTACCTTCAAATTTTCAAGAAAACAACTTTTGAATGTATAAATTACAAGAGTCCTATCCCATAGACCCCTTAACAATCTTCATCCTGACCCTGTTTTTATCAATGAATCTGGACTTTATACTGAAATAAAAATTACTAGTTAAATTTTATTTCTATCTAAATGGAGTCAGTTGTAGACCTACTCAATAATCAACTAAAATTCAATAACAAACATATCTTTACGATTGTTGACGAAAACAATGTGATCTGGTTTAAGGCTAAAGACGTAGCAAAAATTCTAGAATATGAAAATACTATGCAAATGATCAGAATAAACGTTTGACGAAGATGATAAAAACTTCTATTTTAATCTAAATATAAGGGGGGCTATAAAATAGCTTACCTTCAAACTTCCAAAATAACACTGTTTTCGTTAATGAATCTGGACTTTATTCTTTAATTTTGAGATCGCATAAACCAGAAGAAGCGAAATTGTTTAAAAATTGGGTTACGAAAGAAGTATTACCTTCCATTAGAAAATATGGTGAGTACAAACTCAAAAACGAAAATAAGCAGTTAAAAGATGAAATAAAAACAGTTACAAATTTCAGGTCAAATGAAATCCATGAAAATAGAGAATTCAAGAATTGCGAATGGAATTAATGAAGAGAGATATGGTATGTAAAGATTTTGATAAGAAAAAACACCATGTTTTTGTGTTAATTAAGAAGAATCACATGTGGGGAATATCCTTATTACGTTATCAGAGCTCAGAAACGAGAAATACCAAACCGATTAAAACATCTAAAAATAAAATATCCTGAATTAGAGATTTTGTTCATTGATGACGAACCAAATTCTATCAATCTGTATAACCAAATGAAAGAATCTTTGAATATTTTATACAACGGAAATCATTTTACTACAAATATGGCAGAAATCTCGACTGATTTATAGAATATCTAAATTAACACGATGAAAATGTTTCTAAATTTTACTAAAAACTCTCGATTTATTATTATTTTGTTTGTAAATGTTTAGCATAACTAGGTAACCATTGTAGAATTCTTTTTTCATATTCACAAGGCATTTTGTTTTTATAACTTTCGCTGAAAATTTTTTTAGCACAATCTTTGCAAAAAGCATCTTTTCTATCTTTACTATACTGCCAGTTATTAAATTCAGAAATATTTTTAATTTCTTTACAAAAGTAACACTTTTTCTCTTCTAAAGTTAATTTGTTCATTTTATCGTATAATTCCTTACAATAACAGTCTTTTCTATTCTCTTCTTGACACTTTGTACATTTTCTTTTGAGACTCCATTTATATAGAAAAAATTATTACACGATGAAAATGTTAAACTCTTGAATTATGATATTTTGTTTGTAAATGTTTTTGATAATTATTTAACCATTTTATAGTTCTTCCACATTCACATTGAGTATCTTCATAATATAATCTATGGTGATTCTTCTTTACACAATCTTTACAATATGAGTCTTCTTATCCCTACTATAGTGATCACTATTAAACTCTGAAATTTTTTTAGTTTCTTTACATTTAAGACATTCTTTATCTTCCAAAGTTAATTTTTCTATTTTATCATATAATTCTTTATGATATTCCCTTTCACAATCTTTGCAATTATAATGCATTCCATCTTTCCTATTTTTATCTTATAAAATTCATTTAAATCTTTAAATTCTTTGCACTTTGTACATTTCTTTTGATGCGCCATTTATATATAGAAAATTTATATTACAGTTTTGACTTCTTCAATTCATATTCATAAAACTTTCCGGTTATTTCTTCATTATTTAAATCTTTTATACTATAAGTTACAGGATCTGTGTTATTAATTTGATAAATCACAAAGATTTCTCTTGACCAATTGTTCTTATATTTGTTCGAAAATGTTTGTTTTTTTACTAACAATTCTTACATGATCATTGACTTTAAATTTAGTTTTCGTGTGAATTTCAGGTGGAACATACTTGAAAACGGTCTCTAATAACTCCTTTTCTGCATCCTTATCTACGTCTTTCGGTTTCATTTTGATTGTGCTATGAACAGTATCGTTATATTTCTTTTACGATTTCTTGAAGAATATCGATCCATTTAAAGTTTTTATTAATCTCAAAAAGAACCTTCATTCTTTCATTTTGAGTTCTGTTATATCTCTCTACAATACTTGATTTCTCTTCGTTTTCAGTATGATAAATCTTAATGTTGTATTTCCTCAAAACATCGTTAAATTCTTTATTTTTAAACTCTAAACCCTTATCTGTATGAAGTAGGTTTGGAGGTTTGTGATTGATCCTTATGGCATCTTTTACTATATCTTCGAAAGCTTTTGAAATATCCTTGCCGTTTTTTCTTTTGATAGCTCTTGACCAAGCATATTTTGAGAAAGTATCAATAACATTTAACATATACTTGAATCCATAATTTTGATCTGAATAATTAGACATTATAACTAAATCTGCTGCCCATTAAATCGTCAATTCCTAATGTTATAATTTTTCTCTTTTTTAAACTTTTTTCGTACTGGTGCATGAATTTCTCGAGCTTCAATCTCTATCTCATCTTTTAGTCTTCAATTCTTGCTTAACAGGTTTTGGATTTGGATTCTTTATAAACTTACTCTTGTTTGTTCTTACATTTTTGAACATTTTGCAGCAATTCTATACAACCCGTTTTTGAGTTTGAACGATTTTAGAATCTATATTTTTCGTTTTTTTCTTGCATTTGTGGCAGTGAATCAAATCATCTTCCATTTACATGTCAAAGTTTCCAAGTTTATTTAACTCATCTAATATATTAGATTTTGCTTCGCCTTTATATCCATACGGTACTGTATCGATCTTATTTTCTAGGACATTTCTCTTATCATCTTTAGCGTTCAGTGCCAGCTTGTTTATGGTGATGGTATACAAATCATGTTTATAGCTTTTGATTTACTGTCATCTCTCTAAATTCTTCTTTATCTTCAAACAAACATCTCTTCAAGTTTTCGATATTTATTGTTTTATTTACAACGCTCTCTTAATTCCTTTACACCTAACTGGATTTTTGTCTAGATATTTGTACGAGTACATTTTCGATCTCAATCCACAAAATTCTTCTAAGATTTTCCCCATTTAGTTTCGTCTTTGAATTTCCCTATTACCTTCTTGTTTTTAGTAGTGAAACATTCATGATCTTTTGGATAATCACTTGTATCAAAGTCATCTATATTTTCTTTAATAATTTTGTAAGGATCACGTTTCAATTCTAGGAAGTAACTGTCTGTATCCATGTAACACAGATTCAAATCTGGATCAAACTACTTCTTTAATTTGTTGTAATAAAAACTCGTACATTAACAATTTTGAAAGGTCAAGAACTGAAAAACCTATGTAGATTGGCTTGTTAAATTTAACTTTCTGCTTGTACATGTGACTCATCGCTATACAGTTGTCCGTCAAAGATGTTAACGCATTTGAAATTTGTTTTCTTAGCTTGTTTCATTGAAAAATTCTTCATTTTCTAGTCTAATATCACATCTGTTTCTCACATTTTCCATAGATTTTCCAAAAACAGAGTTGTTCATCAGCTTGTAAAAATCTTTCTCAAAGTCGCTTGTAGCTTTGGTTCTCATACTAGTATTAAAATCAATGTAATCTTTCATAAAAGGCTTCTGATCGAATGCAATAACATTCACATGTTTTAACACCATTCCTTGTTCCAGATAGAATTTCAAAATTTCTCGAATGAACAACGTATTCAGTTTTATCCAGTAGAGTTGTGCAAAGTTTGTTTTTAAAATGTTCTGGAGCAAGAGGTAAATCCTTGTGATGTTCGTGTAAATTCTTCGGATATTCTAGATCGACTTCGAGAATATAGCCATAATCTTCGTCGCCAAGTGAGTTCCAATTGTTTCTTTCCATTCTGCAGTTGTGTAAGTTTTTGGATCCATCCACTTGATTTTCGTTATATGGTAAATTTTGCATTAGGCCATACCCATAAAGGTTATTTGCATCGACGTACAACCAAATAGTTTTTCAGGCTTTGTCTTTATCAAAATCTTTTAAATATTTGTTATTTGCTTTCACATATCGTTTAATACATTGAGAAATGCCTCCGCGAATACCTTTTTCGATCATCAAATACATATTATAATCACTAATTAACTGTAATTCTATATTCGTTAATTTTAACATAGCATCCCAATGCAAGACTGGGAGCTGTTGATAGTGGTGCTGGATCAAGTTTATAGCAATTCAAACAAATATTCCTTAAAAATTTTCAAAGATATCAGCGAGCAATAGAACATCTTGAATGTTATAGAGATCGGAGTAATTTCCTAGATTTTTTACTTTTAATTTGTTCCATACATTTAAGTAGTGTTGAAAATCTTTCTCAGATATGCTCTCGTCTGTCAAAAGTGAATAGAAATCTTGAATACTCAATTCTTCTGTGTAATCAAGTTTTTCAATACTGTCGATAAATTCGTAAGGAAATATGCCTTTTCCAGATAGAATTTTAAAGATTTCTTCTTCGTCATTTGGTTGTCTATCTAGAATTGCGTTCAGACCATCTTGTATAAAATGATTTGTATGTTTGAAATCATCTTTTTTGAGGTTTTTTAGCTAACTTTTTCTATAGACGATGCCATAAATCTGAACGTATCTACGAAAGAAAACTTGATGAACTTTCTTGGTTTATCATCTTCAAACTCATATCCATATCCAGAATTTACAGAATAATTTATATATTTCTCATCTGTGTTTGCGATCAAATCAACATTACCATACTGTTTTGCCAACTCTTTTATGTACAAATGAGTATCGTAACATGACATATTGTGGCAGAAAACGGGAATATTTTGAGGAAATTTGAGATTCAAGTTACAAGATAAATGAGCAGCACCTCGAAATTTACCTGTTAAAATGACAATGATCTCGTACTTTTTTTCTTGTTTGATTATCAAAACCCTCAAATTTCACAAATATGACAAAGACTGGAATTTTGATACGAAATTTCTTCTTCTTCAGTTAATTTCATAGGTATTTTATTCTTAGAATTATACTTTTTAGCTATGTATTTCGATAATTTATTAAGTTCTTCAAACAATTTTTGCAGGAACATTTGGCAAATCTTCTTCATTTTTGGCTCGATAACATATCGGCTTGTACATACGATTGGTCACATTAGACACTAAGTATAGAGTAAAACCATATGGAATGTGCTTTCTGAATCTTGGTTGTGATCGATTTTTGCGGATTGTTTTTTGCATGTGGGAATCTTCTCTAATATGCTTTCAAAGTCCATATAAATTACGTACGGATGGCTAAACTTCTTTTGATAATTAGTGAAAATTTAGTTGTTTGACCCGGAAACTGGCATAATTGGCTTACAAAACTTCGTGATTTTTACAAATTTCTAAATGGTCTGCTAAATCTCTAGATTTGTAGAAATGGCTTAAACATCTCCTACATAGAAAATTTTTATGTCCATGTTTTGGATGTTTGAGAACTCACTAACCTACTTAAATCGGTTATCAAAACAAAATGAGATTTGTCTTCTTGTTTTACATACAGTAGATCAATATTTAATTCTGCATCATATTTTTCAGAAATTTGTAACGGAACAACCTTAATACTTTCATCAAAACTGTAGACATTGATAGACATTTTTGGATATTTGTACTTGGAATTGTAACTTCGTTTTTCAAATAATTGTATATCTTTTAAGGACATTGGATACTCGAAACCTGGAAAATATCTCGTCATTTACAAATTTTTCATATTGTTTTGATCTTTCGCAGTCTCTTTCGGGTTTTTTCAATAGCGCATCGGATAGAATAAATAAAGCAATAATCATCTTTATTTTTGATATTTATACAAGCTTTTTTATCTTTGATTTTCTTTGGTAAATCGATATATGATCCTGCGTTCATAAATTCGTGTTTATTAAGGCTCAAAACTAGTTGTTTGCAGCGTTTTAATGTCCATCCAGAACCTTTATTTGGATGATTCGTTTTGTTCTCGATGTGTTAATTTATTAAATTGCTTAGTAATAAAGTCGTTTATGTCAAAGATCTCGTCTGCTTTTATAGTAAAATACATTGGGCAAGTTTGTGTTTCACCGTTCACTAAAGTACGTTCGTATTCGCATTCTAAAGAGAGATAGCCCTTCATATTTTTAACGGTTTCTTGAAATTTTTCGAGATTAAACTTTTAATTTCTGGACGCAAAATAGAAAGATATTTGTAAATTGACATGAAATTTTCATTTAAATTCGTTAAAATGTATTGCTTGAAAAGACCATGGATAGAGGATAAAACTTCGACATCAATGATATTTTCAGGTTTCTCATTAAGCGTTTTGTCCAATTTCTTCGAATCATTTCAGACTTAGTTTTATCGTTTGTTTCAATGGACAATTTTTCAGCGATTGATTGAATTTTTTCATCTTTAAATAGATTGAGATCTTTTTTACTTTCCTTAAAATGTTTCTTTAGTTCACGCAATTTTTCTATATTATACATGTTTTGGTGATCGGCAATTTGATTTTCTTTAGCCCAAGTCCTCAAATAATTTAGTTCTTTTTTCATAAATGTCTTTGTTTTTTAGATGATTTTTTGACTTATAATGTCGGGTAAAATGATGTTCGAAAACATCTTTTTTGCAGTATTGGCACTCTATCTTTTTCCGCTCCATTTAAAATAGGGAAAATTTGAATGTGCCAAGTTTTACTATTTAGTAAAATATCTTTTTATTAAGCTGAAAAATAGCAATAATTCAGTAGATTTCTAAGGATTTTTATCAAAATTTGATAAAAATCAGTACAATTTATGGTTAAACAGCCTTTGATTCTTCTATTTAAAGAAGAAAAAATTTGTTTAACTAACACTTTGAAAAGTGGGAGAATTTTACTAGAATTTTACACAAATCAGCACAAATTGTAGTAAAAACAGCTGTAGATTCTTCTATTTATTATAGAAAAATCTGTAAACTAAGACTTAAAATTTTTGAAAAAATAGTATAATTATAGGACAAAATAGTACTATATTGGTTTGTAGGGGGCAATATTTAAATTCTTTATACTATTTTTTCAATATTTTTTTTCTTATGTAAATGGAAGCTACTAAAGGAATTAAATGAGGTTGGTTGATTTAAAGTTCAAAGAATATAAGAAATTGATTGATTTAGAAGAAAATAAGAAGTATAAAATTGTGACATTGGATAAAATGAAAGATAAATTCGGGTTTACAATAATTGCCGAGTTGGAAGATTATAAAGTACACTTACCGGAACAGATTTTTGACTGTTTTGGATGAAAAAAAGATTAAAGAATTGAATAAAAATGATAAATTACACTTGATTGTTACTGGAAAGAAGACTATTAAAGATAAAGGACTGTGTTACAATTAACTTTGTAGAATAAAGATTTCGGAAGATTTCTGGGATTTTTTCATTAAAAACAGCTTAGAAATGTAGAAGCCTACAATGAACAGTAAAACAGCTATAGATTTCGGTTATTTAACATTCGTGGTTTCCTGTTAGATTTCTTAGATTTGTTTATGGTTCAATGGACAGTATTTTACAATTGATTTTCTGACTGTCCCAAAAGTGCGCCAGAATCGGCATATTCATATCTACTTATATATATATATATATATATATATATATATATATATATATATATATATAAATGAATGTTTGTGTAATTTTAGTATCACTAGATAAAGGAATACAACATTTTCCAATATATAATTTTTTATTTTGTTGCAAGGCCTTTCTGAATCAAAGATTCCATCATCAGGCACTTCAAAAATTATCAAATGTTTACATTTTTGTAATAATAATTAATTCTATAGATAACATATGGTAAACAATTTGGATGTACGGTTAGCCAGTACTACAATTACTCGTTTTTCCAATGCTCCAAGATTCTACATTCGAATGTTTGTGTGTGTTATCAAGGATATAGTGTTAAAAGATATAGCCTAAGTTATCAAAGCGCCTGCACATTGTAAACTACGATTACGAGATAGTTGTGTATAATAACCACACACTATGTGAAGGCGCTAAGTTTTTTATCGATATTTGTCTTTCAAATGAACTTCTGTTTGGCCTTATAGCTTGAATGTTAGACCACTTTATTATTAAGTACATGCACGTGTAGAATGTCTATAAACATACACTTTTGGCAGATTTAATTTAGTTCACTTGAACCAGGAAGTGCTCATAACACGAGCAAAGCTTACAAAAAGCGTGCGAAACCGCGGGGAACAGCTAAAACAAGCTCTTATTTATATGATTATATATATTAAGCCCTACGTTTATAAATGATACTTGGAATTTTACGTAAATGAGGTGGTTAAAATTTAATTTGGCGTTTAATGTAGACAAAAACAGAGGCTTTGAATATTAAAGCCTCTAGATGGTAATGTCTTTCTAAACGTAAACGAGTAGGAAGACAAAAAGACGAGTAAAGTAGATGGCATTCACGTGATGGAGAAGCGGTATATCACTATAAAGGAGGCTTTGTATTCCATTCACAGATTGACTGACACTCTTTGTTTTTCTGTATGTATAACGAATAGGAAGACAAACAGACATGTAAGGTAGTTTGTATTCAGGTGATGGAGAAGCGGTATATCACTATAAAGGAGGCTTTGTATTCCATTCACAGATTGACTGACACTCTTTGTTTTTCTGTACTGTATGTATAACGTATTGGAAGACAAACAGACATGTAAAGGTAGTTTGTATTCAGGTGATGGAGATGCAGTATATCACTATAAAGTAGGCGATGGATTCGACACAGAGACTGATAGACTCTTTGTTTTTCCAACATTCTTTATTTCCTATTATTCTTCCTTAAAACCCGTACTAAATATATAACCTTGTGTAGCATTATATTATGTAAAGTAAAACGAAAAACTACTAAACTGTTTCGGCGATTTTGCATTGCATTTTTGGGGTTATTCAGACAAACATTCTCAATATAAATTATTATTAGTGAAGGATTTAAATTTGCTATTCAAGGAAATAATGTAGGTCAGTTCACTTATTTATATAAATTAAGACATTTTACTGTTTAACTTCAAAATTCATCTATTTGAGGTGGAGAGCTTGCTATCAAATTTTAAATCGGCTAATTATGAAAGAGGCTATTTTATATGCCTTCATGTAAGTAAAAAACATGCTAAAACCAGAACTCCACTGGAGAATGAGTTAAAAACACTAATTACCTACAAAGAGAACAAATAAATTAATTGTTTCCGATTACTAGAAACTAAACTGTATAAAAGTACATTTTCAAAAGCTTTTCAAAATGTTATAGTTAATTAGACACTTGATATATCATTCCCGTATTACATGCAACTATCACATTAGAAAGTCCAAAGGTACATTTTGATCAAAATATTTTAACACATTTTCAAAAATGTTTCAGTGTAAGTGTTAAATCGTTAGATCACAAATATAAACATATATGTCTGAAACCATGTTGATTGCATGGATGGGTTGGTTTTAGAATCCACAATTCTCTAATTACATTACCAATAAAACAAAAATATTATAAATAAAATGTTTTTGATATTATATATTAATTAAATTTTATGTATCGGTTACTTTAGATGTACTTTAAAATTTATTATATACTTTTAGCTTTTTAACCTAGTTACAAGGTTTACAATACTGCTAAAACATCATTTTTATACAGTAAAATAAATAATTTATTATAAATATATGTACGTTTACATAAATTACTAACACATAATTCGTACACTGATGTGTATTAAACATCTAAGCCAGATATTTTAAAATGTAAGATTTCACGCTGTATCTCTAATTTTATCCACAAAGCTACTTATGTAATATATATTTTAAATGAACTTTAATCATATAAAATCTATTTAAAACTTACTTCAAAAATCAAATAAATTTTGCAATGATCTTGAGATTTGAGATTATATGGATTCCATATAGCATATTTGTCAGGGCAATGTAAAACTTGGCATACTCTATTATTAATTTATTGGGATGAATATGATTAAATTTATAACTCCAAGTTATTTTAGGGATTCTTATTAAACACATACTACACCTGACTTACTCCGTGATGTACTAGAGTTAGTCTCATAATAAACATTGTTTAGTCTCGTAATATACTTGAACTACTATTTTAATATGTGTAAAAATTCTCGTAATACACCCGAGGTAGTCTCGTAATATACCTCAGATAGTATCGTAATACACCTAAGATGGTCTCGTAATATACTTGAACTACTATTTTAATATGTGTAAAATTCTCGTAATACACCCGAGGTAGTCTCGTAATATACCTCAGATAGTATCGTAATACACCTAAGATGGTCTCGTAATATATCTGAGAATGGTTTTATAATATAAAGCTATGCTTAAGTTTCTCGAGATTCACCAGGGCCAATATGTAAAAATCACGTTTCATAACTTATTTTGGTTTCCCCTTCGAGAGGGACCATACGAGCAAACAATCAGAAGTAACTTTGTACGGCGAAGTTGCATTGTTACTTTAATAAGTACCAGTGGCAGTGGCGTTCACTGCTTCTTCTGATTGGTTTTATTTAACCAACGATATACTTACTTACATAAACATTAAAGATAATTAATACATAAAATGGCGGCACTTCCATATCTGACCTCAGTTGTCCACACACATTGCAATAAAAAAACGATTTTAAAAATTAAAACTAAATAATTAAATATATTTCTCAGTTTCTTATAGTTCATATCGCATAAAACCTTTCGCACATAAACTGATAAATTGAGGTGTATAAAAGTTATATACGTATAAAAATATAGACACCCAAAAGTACAATAACACCACTCAACACCATACAACTATTTTTCGTATATAGTAATTAAACATTTGACACCGTAATAAAATTTAGGAAACGCTAATCCGTGTGGCTTTAACCGAGTGTCTCTATGAAATCTTCGCCTTGACCATCAAACTCTAAACACAGACACAGCGACAGTTATGTTTAATTATGTCTATTAGTTATTGCCTGCTATTAATTTAATGAACTAATTGTATACATGTAAGTTTTATTTAGTTTATTTGTTTGCTATTTATTGACATATATTAAAGTATTGATCAGTTTGAATATAGTTATTGATTTCTGACCAATATGAATTTACTTATTGACTGCCAAATATTTATTTTTAGTTATTAACATATTACGGCAAATTAAATATAAACGGTAATTTTGCTGTTGACTGTACCAAACACGTTCGGACGTGATGCGGCTGTGGGCGATTGTCATTTTGCATAATAGGAGTTGGGGGAACTGCTTACTTCACACTAGCGTTGTGTTCTGCCTTCAGTACAGCCATGACTGAGCGAGAGGTACATCCATCTGTTGCGCAACGCATCGTCATAAAATTTTTAACAAATGAAGGTGTTAAGCCTTCGGCAATTTTATACTCGTTTGCAGGCACAGTTTGTGGACACTACTCTGTCTCAAAATTCAAGTGTATACGTGGGCCAGAGAATTTAGGATGGCCGAGAAACGTGTTGCAAACGAAAGTCACGGTCGACGCCCAAGGTCAAGTCTTACAGATGACAACATTTGTGCGGTTCGACAGCTTATTGAAGGTGATCGCCGGTTAACTGTTCAAGAAATGTCGTCGGAAATTGGTATCAGCTACGGGAGTGTTCAGTCTGCAATCACAGACCACCTTGGCTTCAAAGAAATTAGTGCTCGCTGGGCTCCGAGGTTGTTGACCGGAAATCAAAAACTGGTCAGGTCGGAGATTGCTGGGAGACTTCTGCAACGATTTCAAGAAGAAGGTGGAAGATTTTTTTCTGAGGCATGTTTTGAAGGTGAAAATGGCAAGTAAAGAGTGGCGAAGGAAGGACGAAGGAGCTGCCCAGTGAAAGCCGAAACTCGTCTCTCAGCCGGAAAAGTTCTTGCGACAATTTTTATTGACTCAAGTGGAGTTCTGTCCCAGATGGGATCGTGGGTGATGTACTATCCTCGTCTTGTGCTTCAACTTCTAAGGGCGTGGCAGGGCAAGGGGAGGAAGCCACCTTCCCCTTGTCACTATTCCAGTGACAAGGGTAGAAAACCTTTCCCTCCTCTTGGTTTGGCCCTGAAATTGAGAGTAGTTACCTATCCCTTCCTTTCCTGATGTTCCTACCCCTACTTTACCAACAACCCCAGACTAAGGTGTTATGCGGACCCGTGCTGAGAGTCTCGTGGCACTTGGGGTATATTCAGTGTCTACAACGGGGCCTTCTGGGAACCAGGGGACACCCATTCGTAATTACCCTTATCTTCCTAATCGGGTCACTGGGAAGATGGACTGCAAAACACCCGGTTCTCGTGGGAACAGAATGGTGAGAAGGAAAAAGTAAACAAAACAAAACTGAAACTCAAGAGGGTAAGCGAAGATCAACCAGAAAAGCTACCGATTGAGCAATTAAGAGTGTCTGTGATGACCCCAATAGAAGGAGGACAGAAGTCTCTTGTCAGAAGGCAAAGTTCGGCCGGAAGAGCCAAAAAAGAAGCGGCTCTCGAGAGGCGAACTACGAAAGCGGAGGATTGAAGAGGCTGCCGCTAGAGGTGAGCCGATAATCCTCCGGAAAGAAAGGCAGAAGAGGTGGGAAGAGAAAAACTGAGCTCTGATAAAACCACACAACGAAGCCCGTTCCTCAAAAGGGAACTTGGTTGTTGTCGGGGCCCCAGAGCAAGGGAAAACTCATTCCGTACCAGCCCAAAAACAACAAACCCCAAGCTCATGCAGGTGTGAAGAGTCTGCGATCGCAGCTGACACCTGAAAAACAGGCAAAGGGAGGGGAAGAAAAGAAGGAATGGGGCATGATGGAGGTGTCACAAAAGAAGACACCCGAAACATATGCCGACAAAGGTCTCTGTGGAGAAGCTGGCTATTGTCCGGCTTGAACACCCAGAAGTATAAACTATCGATTGAAGGAAGCCAACAACCTGAATAAAGTAGTGCTGGGCAAACGCGCCTTTAAGGGCAAAAACGTTAGGATGTGCAGCTGTCATGTTTGAAGGTGGAGCGATAGTAGTCGGCTGTGTAAACACAGAAACTAAGGAGTGGCTGGAGAAGCAGGTCCAGGAGCTGAGTCCTTTTGAATGAGTTCAGCTGAAAATGGGCCTAATTAAAAGCCTGGTAAATATTTTTAAAGTTCAACTTTTATCCCTAAGGACATCGAGGTGAACAGCAAGCAAGAGCTGTTCGAAGCCCCCAAAAACCATAATGACCTTGACACGGATCAATGGACTGCCGTTGGAGGGAAATCTAGCACCAACGGCAAATTCCTGATCCTTCACGTGGACGAAGACTCCTTGAAGAAGCTGAAGACTCTGGTGATGCGCCCATTTTTGGGCAGCGACAGGATCACCTTTAAGCTGCATGGAGGTAAAGACCAATAGAGGATGACAGCGGTTCTCCAGATAAACCGTCACCACAGCAGAGCAGCTACGGCAAACACTCTGCCGAAGATCCTGGCTGACGACATAGGCGTGGTCCTGATCCAAGAACCATGGACCGTTGACAGTCGTGTGATGGGGATGAGCACCGCTAAAGGTAATTTGATATGTGATTCTGGCAGTAACAACCCTAGAGCATGTATATATGTCAGTAACCCAAATCATATCACTAAAAATGGCACAAATGTGTTCTAGAGACACAGCCGTGACAGAGGTTCATTTGCAGGCAGGTGATGGCAACATCAGAATCCTGTTTGCAGCGGTTTACCTCCCATACGATTCTCCAGAACTTGCCGCCAAATGCGGAGATGAGGCGGATTGTGGAATTCGGAACCCTTACGCGGAGGCACTTGATTGTCGGTGTGTGATGTGAAATGCTCACCACACCGCTTGGGGGAGCACCAACATCAACAATCGGGGTGAGTGCCTCTTGAATTTTATAGTAGAATCTAACTTAGTTATTATGAAACAAGGCCGTTATACCAACTTTTGTACAAAGAAGAGGTACAGGGGTAAGAGAAGAGGTCTTAGATATAACTCTGGTCTAGCAACTATTGCAACTAAAGTTTTAAACTGGAGTGTGCTAGATGAAGCATGTGCTTCAGATCATAGGTATATCTCCTTTGACATGAGGTCGTACCAAATAAATGAGACCTATAGAAACCCAAAGAAAACAGATTGGGTAGCACTCAATGCAGAGCTAGAAAGCAATCTAGTAAGGGAAAATGGGTATCAGGGGCAAGGGGTCGAGGACATGGCGAACTCTTTGTAAAACGCCATGAAAGAATCGTACCACAAAGCCTGCCCGGCGTGATAGAAAAAAAACTCAAGGAAAAAAGCATGTTGGTGGAACCAGGGGCTGGAAACCTTGAGGAAAAACCTTCGCAGAGCATATAATACATGAAAACGTGCAGGGAACTGGGATAGGTACTCTGCTGCCCTAACAGAGTACAATAAAGAGGTTAGAAGAGCTAAGAGAAACTCGTGGAGAGAAATCTGTCAGAGTATTGAAGAGGTATCTGACTGTGCAAAACTCCAAAAAGTCCCTAGCTCGAAGCCCTATAAATGTGGTGGGTACTTATACTTAGGGAAGATGGGACTCACACCAAGGGAATCCTGAGGAGACTCTTCA